>NW_015150617.1:503712-516869 GCF_000732505.1 Cyprinodon variegatus
AGAAAGTACAGATATTTGTGTAAAAATGTAAGGAGTAGAAGTAAAAAGTCGCCATAAAAATAAGTAGTAAAGTAAAGTAAAAATATCGGAAAAATCTACTTGATTACAGTATATATATACCATCTCTGTATATATATACTATAATATCTTAAATGCGATTTTTTTGTTAAAAAAAAACAATGGCAGGTAAATTTGTTAAGGATGGAATATTTTCCGATCTGTTCAGTGTTATTATTGGCAGAGGAAGAAAAAAGGTAAATACATTATTGTTAGAGAGAACCTGTCAAAGTAACTGGAAAATGTGGGGCCAATATTACAATATATAACTTTATCAGAAGAGTGTATCTTAGGAAATAGATTAGCTCTGTTTTTATCTTTTATCTTTATACAGGTTCAGGTCAGCTTTTACCAAACCTTTAGGGGCTGTTAGGCCCCGCCCAAGTTTACAATCTAGTTCTTGCGTTCATACTGATTATTTAGTACTGATTATTAGATTATTTGTATGTGATGAATGGATCCTCCACGCAAAATTATTTGATCGGTATTAGATTCATTGTGATTCTGTCAATGTGACGTTTCCTTAAGGAAATCAATGTAAATGTTTAGGAAATCTTCCAAGCTGTTGACTTTTATGTAGTGCTTTGAACAGAGAATGTTGCCAAAGTGATTACTGTAACTCAGTCAGATGATCCTCACTCAGACTCTTCTTAACAGAATCTGGTGAATTTTTAAGAGTCAAAACCTGTATGTGGCCTTGTGTAATTTAGGCTTGCAGTATAAGTTTATTACTGAATAAATTAGTATATTTTAAAAACTTTAAAATATAAAGCAGTTTTATTTGAATTGATTTTGAATCGTTTCTTTTTTTTATTATTTAGCTGTTATTTTGAAAGGTTATTCAGTTTGAGTTAACAATGGATCTTTGTGTTTCTTATTAACCTAATAAAAAAAATAATTTTCATTTTGATCTTAGCCTGTGTGTTTTATATGGGAGATATTTCTTTTAGGTCCAGAAAATAATAACAAAGCAGTTTAATTGTATTTACCACATCGTATCCCTGAGCTGATGAAGAGTAGAGTTACAGTGACACCCTGAGGCTGGAAATGGAACTACAGCCAACCTAGCAATTTCAGCTCTTGTACTGTGTGTTTTCAGTACACACACAGCACACTGCTCTGATTTACTCTGTTTTATTAAGGTAAAAAATAAACTGTTTGTAATAAACTGTTGCTTTTATCCTCTTTCTAGTATTAGATTTGACATCACCAAAAAAGTTGCTGTTTTATACATGCCTATGCTAAAATTAAGTTCTGTACGCAAATCAAAGTGATCATCAATGTTTGAAAAGAAAAATTATATCTTGAAAAAGAATGTGAATTTTATGAATACCTGCCTGATGAAGTATGGTGTCATAAAATAATTGAGAAGCACTGAATTTGTGCAGTGGTTTTCTAAAAAACAAGCACTATACAAATACACCAAATAAACATTAACTGCTTGATAAAAATATTAATTGATTATAATATTAATTCAAATTCAATTAAAATGCTTCACTTAAAAAACTAGCTGAAATAAAACATTCAACTAAACTGCTAAGTAAAATGAAAATAATAAGATCTCCATTCTTTAACTTTAATCAAATTTAAAGAAAAAATATAGAGAGAAACATTTCAAGACACTTCATTGTATTTGTGTTTAAAATATTTGGCAAGAATGCTAATGTAGTTGAATGTAGTTCACCAGTCCATCGCAGAGACACACAACCATTCACACTCACACCTAAGGACAACTTAGAGAAGCCAATTGATCTAACAGTCCTGTTTTTGGACTGTGGGAGGAAGCCGGAGTAGCCAGAGAGAACCCACGCATGTTCAGGGAGAGCATCCAGAAAGACGCTGGGCCGGGTTTCGAACCCAGAACCGGCAGCAATGCTACCCACTGTGTCACTGAGCAACCCCATGCAGTTGACCATAAAGTCCAATTTGTATCTACAATATCAAGGCCAAATATATCATGGTTGTATCTCTAGAGTCCAATCTTGCTTCATTTCCTTTATATTGTGATTCTTCAGGAAACTCAGCAGGTTTAATTCGGCAAGATTTACATATAAGAAAATTGTTTATCTACTTTTACTTTCTAGTAAGAGAAGCTAAATGTCGGGAGTGGCGGCCTAGTGGTTAGGGCAGAGTGCTTTGAATCCTGAGATTGGGAGTTCGAATCCCAGACTGCCACTCTGGCTCCTTGAGCAAGACCCTTAACCCCACGCTGCTCCCCAGGCGCCGCACATTGGCAGCCCACTGCTCCCCAAGGGGAGGGGTTAAATGCAGAGATAAATTTCTCCAATGTGAGATCAATAAAGTTCAATCTATTTTAAAATAGGGTTAAGTTCAAATTTAAAACCTCACCAAAACTACACTCACCGGCCACTTTATTAGGTACCCCATGCTAGTAACGGGTTGGACCCCCATTTGCCTTCAGAACTGCCTCAATTCTTGGTGGCATAGATTCAACAAGGTGCTGGAAGCATTCCTCAGGGAGTTTGGTCCATATTGACATGATGGCATCACACAGTTGCCGCAGATTTGTCGGCTGCACATCCATGATGCGAATCTCCCGTTCCACCACATCCCAAAGATGCTCTATTGGATTGAGATCTGGTGACTGTGGAGGCCATTTGAGTACAGTGAACTCATTGTCATGTTCAAGAAACCAGTCTGAGATGATTCCAGCTTTATGACATGGCGCATTATCCTGCTGAAAGTAGCCATCAGAAGTTGGGTACATTGTGGTCATAAAGGGATGGACATGGTCAGCAACAATACTCAGGTAGGCTGTGGCGTTGCAACGATGCTCAATTGGTACCAAGGGGCCCAAAGAGTGCCAAGAAAATATTCCCCACACCATGACACCACCACCACCAGCCTGAACCGTTGATACAAGGCAGGATGGATCCATGCTTTCATGTTGTAGACGCCAAATTCTGACCCTACCATCCGAATGTCGCAGCAGAAATCGAGACTTATCAGACCAGGCAACGTTTTTCCAATCTTCTATTGTCCAATTTCCATGAGCTTGTGCAAATTGTAGCCTCAGTTTCCTGTTCTTAGCTGAAAGGAGTGGCACCCGGTGTGGTCTTCTGCTGCTGTAGCCCATCTGCCTCAAAGTTCCACGTACTGTGCGTTCAGAGATGCTCTTCTGCCCACCTTGGTTGTAACGGGTGGTTATTTGAGTCACTGTTGCCCTTCTATCAGCTTCAACCAGTCTGGCCATTCTCCTCTGACCTCTGGCATCAACAAGGCATTTCCGCCCACAGAACTGCCGCTCACTGGATGTTTTTTCTTTTTCGGACCATTCTCTGTAAACCCTAGAGATGGTTGTGCGTGAAAATCCCAGTAGATCAGCAGTTTCTGAAATACTCAGACCAGCCCTTCTGGCACCAACAATCATGCCACGTTCAAAGTCACTCAAATCACCTTTCTTCCCCATACTGATGCTCGCTTTGAACTGCAGGAGATTGTCTTGACCATGTCTACATGCCTAAATGCACTGAGTTGCCGCCATGTGATCGGCTGCTTAGAAATTAAGTGTTAACGAGCAGTAGGACAGGTGTACCTAATAAAGTGGCCGGTGAGTGTAGTTTGCTCAGTGACAGTTTATTCATGTTGCACCAAATGTCACCTCAAGGCACTTTACAACTCGCTCAGATCATAGGTAGATTGGTATTAACTCTTCTATCTAAGGAAAGCATCTCATTAATTGCAGGATTAACTCCTGCATGTGGATGAGCATCTGGGGACAGTGGATACTCGCTTGCATTGTGAACCTACAGGAGTAGCGTAGAAATGGGTATACTCACACTATTTTAATGCAGCCCAGCAACAATTAAATGTTAGACTGCTCTATGTAATTTACCTGAAAATTCATTTGTAGTTTTTACTTGATGTCATATAATTTTTGATATTTTATCTCAGGGAGGAAGCATTATGAAATAAACACACGCTGGCATAGTGAAAGTGTGAGAGTGAACTATTCCTTATTCCTGAGTCTATCTACATGGAGGACACTTATTCTCTCACTTAGCAAGTCAGTAGTTTCTTTCATAAACTGTTTGTTTGAGCAGCTTTTCCCAACAGTTAGTGAGTTCGCTGTTAGAATTAACATAACTTGATCAGGAGCAGTTTGTTGGTATATCTGGTCACACAGGCAGCTTGCATGGATATAAAATACAGATGAGGCAAAGATGATGTTTCAGTTATTTCTAAAACATTGATTTAAATAAAACTTTTTATTAAAAATAACTGCATAATTGTCAATGATTTATCGTGTCACTGAATTACATTTTGATCCAAACTCTTGAGGCATCTGCTAGAAGGTTAACGATGAAAAGGTTTTTGTTTCAGCATCATGTCCAAACATCCATCTTCTCCTGCTTAGTCCTCGTCAGGGTTCCAGTGGAGCCGGTGCCTATCTGCAGCAGGTTATGGTGGAAAGCTGGGGTACACCCTAGACAGGCCCCCATTCTGTTGCAGGGTAACACAGGACCATGCACACACACAGTCACACCTAAGGACAATCTGGAGAAGCCAGTTAACCTGACAGTTAACTGTGGGAGGAAGCCGGAATACCCGGAGAGAGCCCACACATGCACAGGGAGAACAGGGAAACTCCATGCATGCTTCAAGCGGCACCACCATGCAGCCCTTAACATAAACCCAATCTACTAAAAGGATGTTTTAAAGGAAAAGTCGCTCATATTCAGAATCCAAACTTCTGAAACTACTTTAAATCTGAAATGATTCCATCCTGTTCAATAAATGATCAGTGTTTTTAATTCAGAGTAATTTTCATGTGAATGTGCTTTACTGGAGGCATCCATGTTTGTCAAAGAACACTACTGCCACCTACTGGTTAGTGACATTGTCACGGTGCGGTATCGGCTGTTGATCAAGTCCCAGTGCTGTATCTGGTGTTTGTCACAACGCGCTATTATCCAAGTCATCTTGAAAACATTCTTCTTCCAAATGTTGGCTACATATTACGGGTTTTTTCTCTGGCCAGAAGTTCGATGGCAAATCCTCCCTCTTCAAGTTGGCGATCCAACGACCAACCCGTCCGTGGAGGATCAGGAATCAGAAAGGTGGAATAACTTCTTTTTTTCACTTTTACCCGATGTATTCCAGCATCCAGCTGCCATGCACGTGGGCATTGTCAGTTTCACTATAGCTCTGGTGAATTTCAATGGTGAAGTCCTCTGGAAATCTTCAATAATTGTTGTTGATTGCAGATGTGTCTAGTAGTTCCCATTGATTTAGCTTGTAAAGCGGGGAGAATGGCGCTAGGCTTACCGCACCGTGACGTCACTGCTGGAAGATGGCAGGAGGGAGGGGCTACTATATTTGGGAAAAAAATGGCCGCTCCTGGACGAATCTTTTTTTTTTTTTTTACTGATTAACACTAAATTCATTAAATATTCGTTTTACGTATAATTAATGAGTGATTATTCCTTGCCGACTGGACTGTTCCTTTAACTTTATTACGCTTTAAGGTGACTGGAACTCAACATTTTGTAGAGACTTCTTATGGAGGAAACGGTAGTATTCATCCTCTCATCAATAAACCATTTGATAGCTGGTTCACACGGATTCAATCAACGTTACTTGATAAGTGGAATCAGTTTGTCCTTCTTGCTTCGATCAAGTACATGCAAAACAGGAATTACTATTTTATATGCTGCACTACCACAGACTGAGCAACTTTTATGATTCTCTTGGGACTTTTCATTAAGAAATAAAGAAGTACTTTTATTTATTGACTTGTTTTTGAAAGGTTCTGTCCAAAGAGGCGAGGTGTAAAAACAAAACACAAATATCTTTCAGAACTTTTCTTTATTTAGACATCAATAGAACCATACAGCTCTCTTTTTCCTAACTTATAAATCATGTCTCAGTTGAGACTACCTGTAAAAATAAAGGTTTGTAAAAAGATTTATAATTTTGTTTCCTGCATTAGAAGCAGAGGCAGTGCATTTCTGACAACAAATGACAAAGTATGGAAATTATAACAAATATTTTCATATAAAAAAAAGTATCCAAATCAATCTCTTGTCAGCTTTTATAATGTCTATTTCTGCCTGTTTTTTTTAGCATTTATTCAGACACTAGGAAATAACGGCCTTTTTCTCCCAGTTTGTAAACAGGCAGCATTTTCATGTGCCAACTTCTTAAGACTGGTGGAAAAACAAGCTGTGAGGCGTTTGTCACATAGGCTCACAATCCTCATAATCATGTAAACTCCATTCCACCAACTTAACTCTCATTGTACATAATACAATGAAATCTGTGTCGTAGGCTGAGAGCTGGTGCATCATGGGGGCCCCAGATAGGAGCGGGCAGAGCGATGCATGAACTTTTCCAAAGAAAAAACTGAAGTTGTCCAGAAGCCCTCTGGTGATTTGACTTCAGTCCCGCTCTGCTGCAGCCTGGATAAGGTCGGAGCAACGTTAGAAATCCATGTTTAGTTAAAACGGGAGACCACAAGCCCCCCCACGCCTCCTCGGCCCTGGAAACAATTCAACTTCCGTTTTCTTCCACCGTCTTGGTCCAGCTTTTTAAAAAGCTGCGCAGCGGTGTCTGCGGTTCTCCAAACGGACACTAGATGGCAGTGTTTTCTCACCATCAACTAGAGCTGCAGCCCTTCTGCTCTGTGGAGGCTGAAACAAAAAAGGAACATTTTAAATAAACTAAAGTAGAGCAAATCAAAGTTTTGTTTTTGAAGTCTAATAATCCACTAAATATGTCAAGAACAAACTCTGTTGGTTAAAAAAATATATTCACTTGCAATAAATCTGTCATTATTTACCCGTTGCCCTTTTATATCTTAGTTTAATTAGTTACAGATTAAAAGAAAACATACCTCAGAGCATTTGTACAGTTTTTAGATGCATTATAATTTATTTTATTTATTTGCATTAAATTCTTATAGGTTTTAATACCCTGCCTCTACTGACTGTCAGACCTTCACCAAAATGCATCCTCAAACTTGTATTTCAGTATCTCCAGATTAATATTCTATTTCTATGGTTTCTACAGCAAACAGAGTAGCTGACAGGTGTTCCCGTTACCTGTTAGGGCTCTGAAGCGCTTCTTGGCCTGGGCTCGCTCCTCAGAGTCAAAATACCAAACCGTGATAGCGTACCTGAAACCAATACAAGGCTGCATTAAACGTTTGCATTTGGTTACAAATACCACAGAGCAAAAACAGCATTTCTTAAATATAAAGAGCAAGAAAACTTCCGGGTTACCTGGTGGCATAGGACGGCTGCACCTCGTGTGGGTTTCTGCGGTCAGACCAGAAGACCAGAAGCCTGTCGAAAAGCGGCTTGATGTCAACCACGTAAGGTTTACTTTCTGGAAAGATCCTGAGAACTCCGCCGTGCTCCTATCGACACAAACGGCCGCGTTAATACAGAACGACTGAAAGGAGCCGAGCGTTATACGACGACAGTAGAGGTGTGCGGCGTACCTTTGGGTTCCAGTTCTTGTTGAGGTAGTAGATGCAGGTAAGATGGCGTCCATCGTGGTTTGGGTTGTCCACATGCTTCACATAACCTGCCCCATTTCCTGGGTAGCATGCAACCATTGCCTAAAGACAAACACACAGGCAAACTATTTAAGTCAGTTTATTTCTATAGCAGCAATTCACACCACATGTCATCTCTTATTTGAAATGGGAACTATCAGAACGTCGGAAGTCATTACGAGTTTTTTATGGGAATTTAGAGTCAACGCTGTGGTATTTTAATGATGACAAAAACATGTTTATGGTGGAAGATGAATGACGAAGCGAGGACCTCCCACCATCAGCACCAAAACAAAAGCTATTGCATATCAGTTGGATCAGATGATGGAAGCTTCCTGTGCAGCAGCCGTTTGCACGTGGAGCCGTTTGCTAACGTTTCTGCCTACATCAGGTGTGTCATAGAGCCACAAGCACACCTGCATGAACACAAGTAGTCCACACGCTGGTTCAAGTATGCTAGCTTGGCTCTGTGTGTTTCTGGCTTCGCTATTAAACTAGGCCTTGCTTAAACTACCGAAAACAAAACCAAAGACTTCAGGAGTGAGTGGGAATTATTTGTGGGACAAATTGTCTCAGACTTTGTAGGACAGCTATGGAAGCTTGGTTATATGAGGGTTAACTTTGGAACGTATCCTGGAGCAACATCCACTCCCGGATCACGTACGCATTAATCTTCCTCAGTGATCCGTCTAAAAATAAGCCAAACTCAAAACTGTGCTTCACGCAATACATCTGGCATTTGACCAGCGGTGCAAAGCAGAAGTTATTATTCAGACGTCACCAACTTTTTTACCACAAACTGACATCTTTATATTGATGGATTTAGTCTTCAGAGGCTCCTGCTTGGAATTAAGCTGAAAACATTGATTTTTCTACATGTTTAAGCCTGTTTATGAGGAGAAGACGTTAAGACTTGTTTACCTTCCTGATTTGCTTCAACCTTTCCACCTGAGCAGGAAGTGTGTTTTGCTGAGAGCAGAAGATGGTTATCGATTATGAGGCTGGGTCAAGGTCAATAAAAAACCCAACCTTTGGACTTTCAGCCAGAATAAAGGAAATATTCCTCGCCTGTTCTTTGAAATATTATCTTGTAGGGTTCCTTTTAATGGGTTTTACTGGGTTTAGAAACGGGTAACCGATGATGCTCGGTCTGCCTGAAGGCCCAAAGCAACGAACGACGACAGTGTTTACAACAATGTTGTGTTTGTTATCTTTACATCTTACTAGAAAACTCAGCCGTGTTTGTCTTTACGTAAGCCTCTCTACACGCTGCTGCTGCTGACAACAAACCCCAGCACTGATAAAGCGCCACTGCACTGATCCCACATGATGGGCTGCTCCTGCTGAGCGGAAGCAGGACGATCACGCGAGGCTGTTTACTCACCAGAGCCAAGGCACGTACGCAAACGTGCGCCACACTAGCGTTTCTTTTTTTTTATGGTGGTCTTCACCACACAGACTGAATAAAAACAATATAGAGGCCAAAGGAGCCGGGTGAGGAGGAAGTGGAGAACAGCTGGAGAAAGATACTCAGCGTTTAAATTAAACCTTATCTTATCTTCTCTGCAAGGAAAGGTGGGAGGGGTTGGGTGAAGTGGGAATGTGAGGAAGAGTTTGGCTGATGTCCAGCCTGCTGATGGTTTAATAACAGAGCTACGTGCGGCGCGTGGAGTTTCCCTTCACTGAAGATCCGCCCACATGTTTCACTGCAACCCTTAAACTCACCTACCCATTTCTTAGCTTCATAAACAGACTTTTAGGCTGATTAGACTATTAAAAAAAAGCTAATTACACTGCAAAACATTAAAATCTAAATAAGTCATTGTTTCTTAAAATAATTGCATTATCTTATTTCTAGTGCATTTTATCTAAATATGTTATTTTAAGTGTAAAACTACTAATTTAACTGGCAAATCATCGTATTTACCAACTCAAATTAAGGGTGAATACACTTCACTTAAGATCTTTTGCTTATTTCTAGATAGTTTTTGCAGTGTAGAGCGTGGCCTTTATGAGGAACATTTCAGTTTGCAGCAGGGATCAACACTAATGGAAGTGAAGATGTGCACTTCCTAAAAAGTTCTAGGCAGATAGGTTCTATGTTCTGCTGGTGTCAGGGGGGGGGGAACCATTTCCAGGAAACCACTGTTGTCACATTTAAACTAAGACCTGTCTGCCAGCAGCTCTGGAAACCCTTCATCCAAAGTGATTGTGTTCAGACTTATTAACAATAGAAAAGGATTTAGATCGTTTCACAGGTGAAGCAGGATTTGTCATTCAGTTATGAGCAACCAGAGAAGACAATGAAGACAATTTTTCTGGTTGGTTTCCAAGGAAATGTTGATGATCTATACTACCCCCCTCCCCACCCCCCTTCCCAAAAGCAGATGTCTGATAAGGGCAACCTTATCAGACATCTGCTTATTGCCATTTAAAAACACCATATCAATCTCTTTTACTAATGAAATATTGCTATATGTCATCGTTATGCTACGAAATCCCCCGAAAATTCACCAAATGTTGCCATATTTTTATATGTTGATATATTGACGCGGTATCGATCTATTTTACTAACAAAATCTCACAAGAATTTGCAAAATATCACGAGAGTTTGTAACAGAAGGATGAAATTTCACCAGATTTTGAAAGTAAAATAGATCGATACCGCGTTTTTAAAAATCTATTTGATATCAGCATATGAAAATATATTTGAGTTTATTATTTTTCAAAGTGTCAGAAATGGATAACAAAACTGCTATTTTCAATGACTACTTATTTTTGTCCAGCTTTAACATCGGTATCGATATCGGTTATCGGCTACATGAGTTTTAAAATATCGGATATCGGCCAAAATCCCAATATCGTGCATCCCTATTAATCACATGTGTTTCTGTTTTCCTATGGAAACAAAACTGATGCGATGGATCCACCTCATAACAGTTATCCATTAGTCAGAAGGATAAATAAAAACATGAATGCTTAGTGATATAACCGCCTGTCAATCAGCACCTGCTAGTAGGGGAGCAGTGTGTAATATCGGTGAAGCAGTGTGATCTTTGGATGATGAAGTGATCCTTTCTGACCTTAACACACCTACAGTGCTTTGATGAGCCTGAGACGTATCAGTTTTCTCTCCTCTCACTCTAGGATGAATAAATCGGGTGTAAAAATGTCCCTTTCCCTGTTAATTTTTTTATTTTCTCCCTAATTTTTAAGCAGTAAAGAGCAAATTAAAGCACAAATATACCGACCAAAACCTCCGAATCGCATCAGGTCTCCACGTCGGTCACCGGCAGTTTGCTTGCATCATTTTACATGTCGATAATGAATGAAACAAATCAATGCATGTTTATACTGCAACAGTTTAAAAGCTTACATATTTTAATTTTTTTTGGGGGTGGGGTCCAAAATCAATGGCCCCAAATTCCTGGCAGCGCCCCTGTCTGTAAGCCAAAAAACTGACTTTGTATCTGAAGACTTAACTTTATTTTTTTCTTTCCATTTATTCTGACATGTTGAACCTTTCAGTTTTTAATTCTGCCCCCTGCTGGTAGAAACAGATACTATCTGCCACCAACTGGGCATGCCTTCCAACATTAGGCAATACTAGGCAGGTGCCCAGGGCCCCAACTTCCTGGGGGCCCCATGAAACTCTGCTTACATGTGTAGTTAATACAAATGTTCCTTATTTCTGCACATTAATTATGTTTTTGATAAAAATAATTTTTTTCACTAAAATGCCATCAGAACATTTATAATATAAAGTGAGTCTCAGCCTTTATGATTACTTGATGGATTTGCATGATGCTTTGCTTCCATAAAAGAAAAAAAATAACTAGAAGTAAAAATGCAAATAAAATAAAAAAGTTTTAAAACTAAATGTAGACTGAGCCAAACGTTATAAAAATAAATAAATACACAGAACAGAAAAAGCCTCAAACAGATTTTAACGCTTTAGGACGACAATGGTGATTTTAAACATTATTCCTTATTTTACAAATCTATTAAACCTTTTTAGCTATTTATCAAATTTTTATTTGGCACAGGACATAAAAATTTTTTAATCGAGAGATTAAAAAAAAAAAGATGGCAGAATATAAATATTTGAACTTAATTTATGTCCCATTGGAGAAATTTTCCTCTGCATTTAACCCCTCCCATGGGGAGCAGTGGGGGGTTAAGGGTTTTACTTAGAGACCCAGTGTGGCAGTCTGTGGGAGTGGGTTTCAAACTTGCAACGTCAGGATTCTAAACACTAACCCCCCCCCCCGTATGTCCTCATTATTGGCTTTACTACAGCTGAACGCCTTCAGACGCACAGCTGATCAGACAGACAGACAGAGAGACAGAGAGACAGAGAGAGACAGAGAGAGAGACAGACAGGCAGACAGACAGACGTCAAAACGAAAGGATTTCTGCTGATTTCTTATTTATTCAAAAATAAAATGTAACACCACAAAGAGCGCGCGGATATCGGTTTTTAGGCGTCTTAACTTTTAGTCAAACCCAATAACTATGATGGAAAGATGAAAGTTTCATCATGAAACTCGCAAATAAAACTGAACAAAAACTATGCCGCAAGTTTCCAAAAGTATTCCTTAAAGCCAAAGTCTGGTTAGATGATTGCGAGAAAGTTTCTGTCAATCATTTGATCTTTGTTGTTGTTGGTCCTTCCAGATCATTGAGGAAGAATCTATTCTTTGCATCTATTTCTGCTCTATTGTTTGCATTCATTTCCCCAAACCCTGCCGCCGGGTGTCCTCCTCTTACCTTGGACCTCTCCTGGATGGCCTTGTCTCCCAGGCGGGAGGCGCACACGGAGATGAGCCGGTCGATCAGATTGAGCAGGAAGCTGATCGCCTCGCAGCCGCGCTCTGAGCCGCTCACCCAGGCGATCTTATCCCCCCTGATGCTCCTCCGGCTGACGCCCGGGATGGAGCCGGCCAGGCGGCCGTCTTGCAGCTGTCCGGAGTTGTGCATCTCCACCACCTGGTCCAACACGGCGCTCCCGGCCAGCTCCCCGAGGAGCCCGTCCACGTAGCAGAAGCCGTGGGACAGCAGGGCCGGGACGAGCCGCTGCAGAGCGAGCCGCTCCAGGTCCGAGTAAGATATGTGTTCAATAAACGGCATTTTAGCTAAAGAACCAATGGTGGATTCACTAAGATCCAGCAAATAAAAAGAAGGACATAAAGTGTGCAGACAGGAGAGAAGGGTCGGTGTGCAGACTGCTGTCACAGACTGGATCAGACTGACAGGCGGCTTCGCTCCGGATCTCCTGTCAGGATAGATTTCTAACCGTGAGGAACCGCAGCGCCTTTATTCAGGCCAGACCTGAAGGAGGGCCAAACTTTGCCAGCACGTCGCTTCCGGTCTTACTTCACAATAAGAGTTTTCTTTCAGCATCACCTTAGAATTCTGAATCAAAATTTAAATCAGTAATATACGACATTATATTGACTTTAATCATACAAAAACTAATTATGTAATAATATAGACATTATTTTATAGTGTTATTAAAAAATGTTTGATCATCACTTGTGATGATTCTACTTCCATAAAAGTAAAAAAAAAAAAAAAA
>NW_015150617.1:517932-519590 GCF_000732505.1 Cyprinodon variegatus
TGAACTGGAAAGTGCCTTGAGTTGACATGTGTTGTGAAATGGCGCTTTAGAAATATACTGAATTGAATTCATTAAATTTATCCAATCATAGCTTTTGGGATTTGTTACTGTTAGAAAAGGCAGAGGTCTGACTGATATGTTAGTTTACTTTTCAAACAATTTGTAGAAGTGAAATGGCAAATGTATACATATATATTTTTTTTGGATATCACATATTTTAGCAACCAATCCCACTGTTTTTTTGTTTTGTTTGTTTTTTTACCTAATCATTACAGTTCAAGTATCCTTTATTTTGAAAAGCAATCTCCACACTTCCGCTGTTATTCTCGCAGCTTTCCAATGGGGGTTGAATGTGAGACGTGCTGAATGTGATGTTCTCTGTGAGCTGAAAGAAGAGCAGGCTGGGCACTGCCTTTAATGACACCGTGTTACGTCACCGCGGGATTTCTTAGAAAAGTCCGTTTTTGGATCCAGTGTTTTCTATAAACCAGAAGTAGCGCGCGCTGAGGATGGTGGCTGTTTCTCAGTCTGGAAACACTGGAACTGAACATGTGTCAAACAGGAGAAAGCGACCTGCAGGGTTAAAGACAATCAAAGCTGTTTTCTACGTGCTCGCGCACCGGCGCCATTGAGAACAACACGGAGGGCATGTAGCCCTCGCGCTCCCACGCAGCCAGGAGGAAGTAAACAGTGGACGTGTTGAACCCCACGCGCGGGGGAAACTGCTACAACCGATGAAAAACAAACACAGCAGAGTTTCAGTTCGATTCAGTTGCTTTAAAGCGCAAATTAGCAACACAGAGTTAGAAATATACAATTAGAACGGATCTTAATTAACAGCAGCGACTCTGTGTTTAATGCTTTGTTTGGCCTGTTAAGTAGAGACCAATAAAAAGTACCAGTATTAAGTTAATGACCAAATATATTTGTTTAATTAGGTAATCGTGTTTTCTTCTAGATGTTTGAAGCTCCTATATTTATAAATTTAGTGACATCAGACATCCAATTAAAAAACTCTAAATCAAGTAAGACTGCATCAAACTGATGACACCAAAACAAAGTTCTGCATATTTGCTCCACATATATTTGACTTGAAATGCTCTGAACCTCCATATTAATGCGTTTTGCAACTTATTTTTTTCTTCCACATTGTTTACATTTGACCACTGATGCGTTTTATGGAATGGGAATATTAATGTCACTGCTAAGCTGCTGCTTATTTACTGTCTGAAAGCTGTAATAAACGTTATTTCCCTTTTTATACAGTCTGTTTATACAAGATGACAATAAAAGTTGTCTTTGGCTTCGTTCACACTGCAGGCCTTCATGCTCAATTCCGATTTTTTTGCGTTGCCGTTCACATTTCACAGTACAAATACATGCGACTTGTATGTGATCTCCTGTGTAAACTGCAGTCATAAAACGCACGTGTTTCGCATGCGCAGTAGAGGACGCAATGACGTCACAGGCCAGCGTGCTCTGTGTTTACGGAAGTAAACATGGATGGGAGCGCCGGTGTCGTGCCAAGGTAGTTATCCCCATAGATATCCATGTTCCCCCCTTGTAACTTTAAGAAATTAAGGTCAATCAACTCCAAAGTTTCAGGGGTTAGTTGTCATCATAAAAGATGTTTATAAGCCAAAAATGAAAAAGCTGGG
>NW_015150617.1:519975-535452 GCF_000732505.1 Cyprinodon variegatus
CCAGACAGTTTAATCAGTATCAGGTGGGATTAAGAGGAATTTTCTGCTATAACATGTGAAGTAAAGAATAAAACAGTAAAGCTCAACTTTCATGTACGTAAAACCTTTCAAATTTCAAGTTCTGCACGTTGGAATCGAAGCGGAGTTAACTCGGGTTGTTCTTTCTACTCCGTGCGCGCTCCCGACGAGGGGATACAAATTTTCGCAGGGATAACTACCTTGGCACGACACCGGAGTGCATCTAGCAATTACTGCTCTCCGCATCATCGTCCGCCATAGCAAGACCCAGAATAGTGACCTTTGTCGGGTATTAATGGCGTTCAGGTCGGATAAATGTGACGTAGCTGTTCAGACACAGGTCGCATTTTAAATTGTCGGATTCAGAACCACATAGCCGAGTGGCCTGGGTCGCTTTGGAAACTATCGGATCTGTGGTGTTCAAACAGCCATGAAAACATCAGATGCAGGTATGAGCCAAGAAATGGGATTTGGGTCACTTCAGTCTGCAGTTTTTCCAATGCGACCCAGGTCTGAAAGGCAGTTTTGCTGCAATGGACTAACCTGCAGCATCATTTTTTCACTGAATTCAGCCGTCTGTAGGTTGATTATTTTCATTTCCATCACATGATGTGGCATCCTTTTGTTCCCAACACTTCATCCAGTCCATATCAGTAGAAATAAACTATAAATCATCATTGAGATCTGATGTGTTTTCAGTGTTACTTTTATTTTTTTGAGCAGTGTATTTGGAAATGTGAACATCGACACACAAAAAAAAATTGGATTTCACAAAAAACATCAAGGCCAGCTGTGTGAACGTAGCCTAATTCTAAAAAGTTTAAGTCAATTCTTAATGTCTTTTCTGTTGAGCATTGATTCCCAACCGGGGGTAATTGTACCCCTAGTGGTCCGAAAGTGCATTGCAAGGGGCACATGAAAAATATTTTATTTCTCAGGTAGTAAAATAAAGTAAGGCTGGGAGGACAACTAAAAAAATAAAACTTTTGTTTGTTTTGTTTTTAAACAAAAAGACATTTACTGTCACATGTTCATCTTCAGCCAGAGTACCCGGAGAGAACCCACGCAAGCTCAGGGAGAACATGCAGAAAGACCCCAGGAATCGCACCCAGAACCTTCTTGCTGCAAGGCAGCAGTGCTACCCACTGATCCCAGCCACATATCCATCCATGAAAATACTGTCTAATATTAAACTTGACCTTAGTGCGTACTTTAGATGAAAAATATAGAAAGTTAAACTACAATAATTTAAATGTATTTTCAAATAAAGATTTTACTCAGTATGACTTATAAGACGACTTTAAATCATAAACATTTATATATAAGTAATTAATAAGGACCACTCAGTTTTACCTTCACCTCTGGTCATAATGACAAAAGGTTTACTCTATATTAAAATGATTAAACACTCAAAAGTAGGTAAAACAGAACTTTAATAAGTTCACACACACACACATATATGAAAATATATATAGATATATCTATACATAGATATATCTATATATATCTATATATAGATAGAACAGTATTACAATGGATTCACAAAACAAATTATTGGACTACAAAACTTTACAAATATGTATACAAGATTATATACATTGAAAAAGATCGTGTCACAGATTTCTAAAGGTCAACTGTGGCAGTGGGAGTTTATATCAACCAATAAATGGAAACAAAATATCCAAAGAACAGAGGTCCAAATTTCCACACCTGGAAATCTGAGAGCAGAAGGATTTAGATTGAAGCTGCAGTGAAGTTCACTATTGCCTAGAGAGTTGACTTTTGGTCCAAGCATTTCAGAGATAAAATCTGATTAAATACCAAAGAACGTTTACCGTCTGCTATCTTCAACAAATAGACAATCCAGTCTCATCTCAGATAAACTGAATGGGAAAACTTCAAGAAAAAATAAATTATTTTAAATGGAAAAATGAATGCAAATCAAAAAAACAAGCACATTTATAGTTATGCTACGTTCAGACCGCTAGCAGCAGAAGTAGCTAGTTTCCATGAAATGTCGATGGCTGACATGTATCAAGGCAAAGCAAAAGGTCCTGCAGCGCGTCTGAGCAGCTAAAGCAGCGTCTCATGAGCTTCTGAGGCGCTTCAGAAGCAGCAGCTGCTGGAGTTGGAAAAATTTAACATTTGCTGCTCAACACTCCACATCAACCAATCAGCTGGCAGGGAGACAGACAGCACTGCTGATGCAGAGCGCTATGATCACCCCTCTGAAACCGTTTAACACCTAAATTAACTTAAAATTTCAAAAACCTGCCAGGAAAATATGCTAGATTTGAACATTCTGGTGCCTGCAGTTTGGATTATGTGAAAAACACCTTCCAGCCGCCACGAATAGTAGCGGAAAACCACAGAGAGGCGACCAGGCCACAACTGAACGGTATTCCCGGTGACAGCTCGCCGCCATTGTACGGGGGTCTGAGTGGCTCAGACAGAGAGAGAATATTCATCTGGATGAACAGAGGACGTTTTCAGGTGGACCTTCTCACTTAAAAACATATTAAAACAACTTTTTACCCGCTGATCACAGCTAATATAGCTGCCATTGTTCCAGGCAAAGAAAGGATAGAGTAGCTCCGCCCACCGCGCATCAGTCTCACTTTACCACCGAGCAGCAAAGATACTTCAGCCGCGCATCAGAACTAAACTAAAAGCATCAGAAATGAAGCTCCTGCTGCGTGCGATCTGAACATAGCATTAGTCATTTCAAAGAGATGTTCACAGGTTTAGATCTATTGCATATAGAGGAAAAAGTCTGCTTTTTTCATTTTATACCTCAGCTTCTTAGTGTAGTTAAAAGTCTTGAAATTGTTAATTAGTGAAGGAGACTTTGTAGCATTATTGGTCAGTTTTAAGTCAGGCAATAAAAGAGAAACCTAATCAACAAAATGTGCTCAAAACTGCAGGATGTTACTTTGGAGTTGGATTCATTTTTTTTAGTTTGAAAAACAAGGATCTGAAGAAAAACTGATGATCACCATTGGTGGGATTTAAAGTAGTTTGTAAAAAGAAAAAAAAAAAAACTGGACAATTATGACTACAACATCCTACTTTGTAAAAGAAAAAAAAATGTTACCTTTAAAGATCAAAACCTCACAGCTTTTGCAACACAGTCAAGTGGCTGGTTTTTGCGGCATGATGCTGTTTTTATTTCAAAGTTAGTGGAATGCTTCAGCTTCCTGACAGATGAAAACCGATGGAAGGAGCCGCCTTAGATGAAGCCCCTTCAGAGACCCGACTCTGCTCCAACAGTGCAACACGGATCCAGTTAAACAACTACAGTATTTCATTTATTGTCCAGTGCTTAAACTACAGGACAAGTTTGATGTGAATAGAAACCAAATAAAGCTCAGTCCATGAACAAAGTGAACACCTTCTGAAACATCTCTTTACCTCCCAGAGGGGGGAAGGACAGTTTCAGGGTTTAAGGCTTTTTCCCGAACAGCCTCCAGCGCAGCATTCCAGTTTGGTTTCAAATGAGGAGAGAAGAGACTTTTAGACAGATGGACAGCAGGCGGAGGGGACGGGCTGAGAGGAACCGGGTCACTGGACCACTTCAAAGTAGTGGAGAATAGCCATGATGTGTTGTGGCATGAAGACGTAGCCGGTGTAGACGGCCATGGCAGCCACAGAGATCAGCAGGGAGTCTGAAAGGGAAAATTAAGGAAGAACTTCGAAATGTGAAAACACTATTAGGCTGTAAGGAACCAAAACACCATTACTTTAGTTTTGGAAGGACAAACAACCATGCTGAAAAAAAAGAAAAAAAGAAATCTTTTTCCTTAAAATAAGTCATTTCTTTCTTGAATTTTGCAGGTAAGTGAGACTTTGCCCATGGAACAAAATTATTTATATTTAAAATAAAAAAGGAACAATTGCATTGTCTCATTTCAAGTGGATATCATCTGATGCTCTTATTTTAAGAGTAAAAATACTCATTCCATATCATCTTATTAGTAATGAGGCATTTGGAGCTAAACTGGATTGATGCTGCGTTGATACTGACACCTGCTGGACATTTAAAGAAACTACAGGGACTGAACTGATGACCAGTACAATGATATCATTTAAGTTATTGTAGTTTATATTTTTATTATTTCATATCTAAGTTTAAATTCAAAAGATGTTTGATATTTTTAGATGCAGGAAATAAATAATGTAAACATGTATCATAACGCAAAAATTTAGGAGAAAATGTAAATGAGGATGCTTGTGGACTAAGATTTTAAATCATATTTTCAAAACAATACAGTAAAACCTAGGAGTAAAAACTAAGAGTCAATTTGAAATTAACTTTAATTCAGATAATTTGAGTTATAACTGAGAGGAAAAGGATGACACAACAAGAAAAATAAAATAAAAACCCAATGGCTAAAACGTTCCCATTCCTTTTAGGCAAAATTCTTGATCATTTTAACGACAAAAAAAGATTAGACATTTTTTTTAGCAGACGCATCATGTTCCCAGATATGCTTAAACACAACTTACTGAGTCAGTCAGTTAGAAACAACTCCTGTATCGGTCACATAACTTTCTTGAAACGACACGTTTTGACTTATTTCTGCATCGTTTATGCAGAGCATGTCCGCGTGCGGCAGCTTCACCACCTGCTGCTGTAATCTGTAACGGCTGAAACTGTCAGTAATCAGCTGGGGGAAAATAGATTGATAAAAAATACTTTGAAAGACTTCATATAAACATCCAGTTCTGACGGTGCAGGAAACCTCAGAGTGCAGGACTGCAGCTAGACTCTCTCAATTTTATCACTACTGACAGAATTCCAGACATACTATTGGAGCGCAACGATTTTGCCAAAAATCTAAATGTTTTTTTTAAACCAAAACTATAAAAGATTTTCTTCCTCCACTAGAATTCTGTTGTTTTATTTGAGGGTTTCATTGTTTCAATGACCTTGAAAGCTTGCTTGTCCAGAGGTCATTGTTGCAGGACTTAAGTTACTATTATGTGGAAAACTGCTCACTTCTGTTGGATTGAAAAAGTCAACATCCAGCTCATTTCAAACTGGGTGCCACTGAAATGTGAAAACTGTTTTACGTAATTTGCAATTAAACTGCAAAATGCAGTTAATTTGAAAGCCCTTGTACCTGTTCATGGAAAATCAAACTGCCCTATGTTTGGCTACCTAAATGTGGCACAGAGGGAGTGGAAAAGGTTTTCCATGCAGACATAAACACAGCTTTGTATGCACTAAAGAATGACGTAGTGCTACAGTAAACAAAGCATGGCTAAAAAAAGCAGATTACGCTGGCTGCGATACTAGTGATGGTCACAGTAGGGAATAACACTACATCCTGGGCATTCAGCACGCCTGTACAACTTTTCTATGCTTCTCCTTGACCCAGAGTCGACCTCAGTGGATGGCCGCTCACACTGGGCTTGGTTCTGAGGGAGGCTTCTTGCTAAACAGCAGAGTTTCTCCTCTCTACTGTCGCTGCATGCATGCTTGGTGTGAGGGATTTCTATAGAGTCAACGACAAAAGGCAAAGTGTTGCATAAAGTGAGTACAGTAGGAGCGTGTCCGGCAAAGTCAATGGCTGTTTCTCAATTCACAAGAACGCCAATACGGACTCGTGTTCTGGCCAAGTATGTTCTTAAGGAGAACACAGGAAAGTGTGGACTCTGGGAGAACGGGAGCATAAATATGGGTCAATTGGAACAGAAGTATAGTCGTGACGTCACCACACGCTCAGCTCGTCTGGAGCTGCATTTCACCTCCTGGTATTAATAGTCTCCAGAAAATATTACATCATTCTTACTTTCTTCATTTAGTGGGGGAATAATAACAAAGCCAGATTAATAAAAAAAATCAAATGAACATTTTGCCAAATAAAAAAAAAATCCCCATCAGAGCCAGCGGTACTTCACACATGGCTATGCCAAGAGAGGGCTACTGCTGATGAGCTAACATTAGCCCTGGCTGTGGTTAGCCTCGGAGGTCCGCTGGTTGGGCTAACATTAGCCCTGGCTGTGGTTAGCCTCGGAGGTCCGCTGGTTGGGCTAACATTAGCCCTGGCTGTGGTTAGCCTCGGAGGTCCGCTGGTTGCCGTGGTCCTCTCAATGTTAATAGTAACATAAAAAAGAGAACTTAACTTAATACTCTGAGCTCTGTGAGCGCTAACCTGGAAGCTGCCCCAGTGCATGCTGGGACAGCTGTCAATCTCAAGAATGGAAAAGTCTGCTCTGATGCATGCTGGGTAATTAGGGAGGGGTGAGAACATTTAGGGGCCTTTGTTCGTTCTCGGTCTTGCGTTCTTGTGACTTGGAACAGCACTAGAGCTGATGACGTTTCACAAGTACATGGGGATGCACAAGTACACACATTGAAAAAAACGGCCAATGAGTCGATGCAATCAGCCGTTTTTCTTTAGATAGAAAACTTTAAACCCGTCTGACTGGATAATCTGGTTGTTTCTGTAAAATTCCTTGAGATGAGATGTTTTTAAAATTAGCACTATATAAATAAACTGTAATGGATTTTACCGTATACATTAGCAACTCATCACCTGCTGCCAGCAACACTCATGCTGTTACTACAGGAGGGGGAGAGGTGTCCCCCATTTGCTGGGGGGGTACTGACATCTCCAGGTAAGTTCCCACTCAACTCTAATGAGTCTAATTTTTAGCAGGTTGTCTTGGGGAGCTGCCTGTTACAAACAATCACTGGGTATGGCAATACGTTTAAGATTTAAGCAGTTAATTTCTCCATCTGGATAACATTAATGAATATCTCGAAAGTCATTCTGAATTTCAATTGAGTTTTGATTAGACAAAATTATCTGGCAGGCATCAGTAATGAGCATCTGGTTTTGAGATCATATCTCGGACAGCTTGCCATACACGGCACAGAGCAAGTTTGCTTCACGGTGTAATAAAACCGAAAGAGGTTCTTTCTGCTTGCCGCTTCCAGCTGTGTTCAACTCAGCAGGTTCTATGTAATGAGAGCCGGTGTTCTGTCAGATCAGCATACCTCGTCAGACCAGCATACCCATAGTCAAAACCCATTTATCCCCGACGGTCATGCATCCCTTTAGCCATGTACAAAAAAAACTATTTAATTACTCACTTTTTGTTGATTTTGAAGCGTATGGCAACCTGACCTTAAATTGTTTGTTTTTTGTACATGATTAAAGGGATACACGCCCGTTGAGGTAGTTTAAAGTCTATTTTTCATACAAAACTAAAGGGATAAACACAAACCGGAGGTCTTGCGCATGTGTATTGACGAATGGTATGCTTATCTGATGGGGTATGCTCATCTGACAGAACACCGGCTTCCCTGGATGTACAAATATACTTGGTTTCAATTAATTAATATAGCTCAGTTTTCAGCTCCACCAGCTGCTCCAGGGGCTGGACCATCACCTCCAGCAGTACTGCCCTCTATCCAGAACCTAGTCAGGAGTGGCTCTGCTGCTGCAGGAAGACTGATCATCCTTGGGTGAGTTTTTGGAATGAAAGAGCTTTGCCTCCGCTATGCGTCTTACATCACAACCACATCCAGTCCCCGATTGGTTTATGTAACACCAACAAAGAACTTCTGATTTTTCCTTTTCTGCAAAACTTTGCTCTCCTCTCCCCATGCATCCATCGCCCCTATAACTGCCTAGCAGCTTCACTCCGATAACCAAATACGTCCTTAGATCACAAACGTTGTACCGCCGGCCGCGTAGTCAAGCCTTAATATAAGGTTGCACGGGGATAACATGGAAATCATTCTCTCTGGTTGCCACATTCACCATGAACCTTTATTGTAAAACAACTGGACCCTAAAAGTAGAGATTGCATCCGCTCTTTTGAATTCCCTCTTGATATCTGTATTAAGATTAAACCGAACAACAGCAGATTATTCCCCATAAGCTGTCAGGCGATGGCAGAAAGAATCTGGGATGTTTTTTTTAATCGGTGTAACCCCCTGCTGCTTCAATAAACAAAAATCCATAAATAAAAATATGATATTCCATTAAATGTAGCTGCATTTAAAAGTTGAATTACTCTGTAAAATGTTAATCATAATGGTTTATAATTAAAGGATAACATATCATTACATGATACTAACATTGTTTCTGTATTTGCTTAGAAAGAACAGTAAAAAACGTCCTTGTTTTGTGAATATTTTACTTGAATTGTTTTAATCTCGCTGTAATTTAAAGGAAAAATTTTCCTTTAAACGTTTAAAGTACTTTCAGAAGTTTGAATTCTGAATATTTTCTTACTTTTCCTCTAAGTTTTTGTTAAACGTCAGCTGATCTGCTAAAGCCTGACCTAGATGTGGTTCCTTCAGCTAAATGTTTGTGAAATGGGTTTATAAGAAAAAATTACCCGAATAAACATGCGGCGAATAGTAAAACTGATGATTTATGATTGAAAACGTTTTTTTTTTAGGATTGGTAAAAACGCAGAAGTGACGCAATTAACAAAATTTATTTCAAATCTTAAACCTCAGAAAATCAGTCATTTACTCAGTCTCCTTAATAATTTAACATCTGTCAGTTTTGTTTAGACTGGTCGGTTTAATCTTAAACGAATGTAAAATATCACCGGTTCCAGTTTTTAAACAAGAACAGATCTGTCATAAAATCTCCTCATCTTGAGGAAATAGGTGTAACAAAACTTTTAGATAAAAGATATAAACTGTAAAATAAAATAAAGTTCCGTTCTTCATAACCACAAACCCACGTAGGTTAAGATTTCCACCGGACACGAAGGTAAATCAACACAATCGAGCTAAATTTGTGTTAAACTGTATGACCATTAGCTTAAAGCTAAGGTTAGCTTCCATTAGCAACAGCTTTGAGTCATGGCGACATAGAAAAGGATACTGAACACGGTCCTCTCCCACGGCTCCAGCATATACAGGGCTGTCACCAGGAGGTACTGGTAGTAAAACCAGGACAGCTGCTTCCAACAGTCTCCAAGCGCCATGATCCAACTTCCAAACACCGAACTTAGCTGTTAGCCTCGCTGATTCTTCTTCCGGCGTTTCCCAGAGCAGCTAGCTTCCTGGAACGTTTCCTGAGGGGCTCATTTCCAACCAATCACAGCTCACTTCCTGAACTTACGACGGCAGGGTAGACAGTTTTTATTTACTTATTTTATTTCGAGAATAAAGTTCTAATTAACGACAATAAAGTCTTGACTTTACATGAATAAAGTCCTAATATTATGAGAATAATGTTAAAACACAAAGCACACAGGAAAGCAGGAAAGCTTTGAACTCCGACCAAAACCTGAGTCCACTTTGACATAAAACATGCTCTACGTTCCTCATTTTAGGGAAGAAAGTGCTTCTTGTAAGAGTTGTCATAAAATAAAACTTTATTCTTTTAATATTAGGACTTTCTCCTCAGTGTGTCCCAGCCCCCCCCTTCAGTGTCCACCATATTGGATCAGTCCATTTGCTGCACATGTTCAGAAAGGTCCAAACAGACAGCAGCAAACCATTTGAAAACAAACCATGCAAAGAGCAGTGTTGCCAACTTAGCGCTTTAGTCGCTATATTTAGCCACTTTTCAGACCCCTCTAGCACTTTGATTTCTAAAAAGCTCCTAGCGCCAAATCTAGAGACTTTTTTCTGCTACTGGAGACTTTGGAGACAACATCTAAAAGCAGCGAACTCTGCTCTCCAGAGCGAGTAGATTGGTAACCCCGCCTCCTGCTCTCCTCTATCTTGTCTGCTGTCATGATTCATGCAGCTATTATTTCATCCAAATGAAAAATGGAGAACAGATAAGCAGATCATGGCTTGTCTACAGTGAAAAGAAGGACTGGGTTATTTACTTTGGCCTTTTTGGAAACACAGGAAGGAGCAATCAGCTAAGTGAGCTTAGTGCTTGGAAAAAATCTTTCATTCCTTTAGAGACAGCATGAAAAGTCAGCTGAGTACAAAACATAGAGAGGAAAACAAGAAGAAAAGGGACAAGAAGAGAGGGACACAACCTAGAACAGATAATGGATGTCTATTCTATTAACATTTATCTATCTGGAGAATGGGGCTGTTTGATGTGTTGTCTTCTCAATTTAGAGGGCCCCTGCCTGTCTTTACCTAGGGCCCCACATTTCCTAAATCCACCCATGCTTGTCATTTTATGAATTTATTCTCGTAAAGTTACTTTGTTTTCATAATGTTCTTTTATTTTCCTAATTTTATTCCTTTATTCTTGAAATAAAGAAAACTAAATCTCTAGCCTCGGTCTAATACTCCGTCATATGAACTGACTTCATTGTGGTTTCACAGATATTTACTTTAAAAAAAAAAAAATTATTTACATTTATTGATCTCATTTCTCATTTTCTAATGTCTTAATACTTTAGAGTCGGATCTACAGGCTTTTGGAAGATAAACAGACTCAGTTTCACAGGACTGTAATTAGATCCAAACGTTTGCTCAGCTGTTCTATAGAGAAAACACCATAAAAAACATTAACACTACTGAAAAATAAGGCCCAGCATTTTTAGTTATATTAGGAAGAAAATAAGTCAGGTAATAGATTTTAACTTTAGAACCAGAGTAATTAAAGAGCCACATTTCCGTTTTTATTAATGGAATCTGACTGCATGACAGATTAATAAGTTTTTAATTGCAGAGGGAAATTATTTGTGAAAAGTAGATTTACTCCTTATTAATAAGCACTTTTTGCTAAATATAATTTTATCGTAAAAAAAAAAAACTGTTGTTCAGGAAATCAACATTTTTTAATTTGTTAGGCTGAAAATGCAGCAAATTTGAGATTATGGATTTATAAGTTAAAAGGAAGTAGAATCACACGTAAAATAAAGCTGCACGTTTTTCTTTCAGCTGTACATTAATGTAAAGTTCAAATGTACAATTATTGGTTGTTAGGTACCCAGCTGATCCGGGGTCAGGTCGTGCGGGTAGCGGCTTCAGCAGGGTCCATCAGTCCCTCTCCCTGGTCACTTGGTCGAGCTCCTCCGGGGGAATCCCATGGCGTTCCCAGGCCAGCCAAGAAACAAAGTCCCTCCAGCGTGTCCTGGGGTCTTGCCTAAGGACCCACACCTGCAGCTCATTCTTCCCAGGCTTCCTGTTTGCAGGACAGGTGACTTCCCACTTGAGCCAGACGCTGAGCTAGCTAGCTAACCGATATAAACTATATTCAAACTCAATCAGCCTGAATCTTTCAGTCTGGTAAACATTTTAGTTTATAGGTAATCCATTACAAACACGACTTTATGGCCGCGTGTCAGATGATGGTTGGTTAAATTAAGAAAAATGTAACACTGGGAACAATATTAGCACTGGATTATTATTTTGAGCTGTGCAAAAGAAGGCAGGAAAAACCACTGAAGCTTCTTTAAATCTCTAATTTTATCCTTTTAAGAAAAAAGTTTGGATCTAATATTTGGTTCTAGTAAAGTGGTACATTTGGCAGAATCCAGTAAACCCCATGAAAACCATTGTTTATTTACACATGATGCCAGTACAGTAGACTGGATTTATTACCAGCTATGGAAATATAAAAAACGGATGAAACAGATGAAGGTTCAAGCGGAGGAACACAGAAGAGTTCAGTCAACCTCAGCAGTGGCTGGCCAGTATGTTGAAAAAATGGTACACCTCGTCTTTGTCGAACACGGCCACCTCCGTGGAACACTCGGTACATTTCACCGGGTGATAAATCTCCTCCGGCTCCATCCCGGCTGCCGTTGGGCCGGTAGCCCCGTTTGATGACAACAACGCCTTTTGGCCCCTCCTCCTCTTCCTCGAGTTTTTTTTATCCGGCTCCGTTTTGTAGCGCAGCACCTCATCCGTCTTCACGACGCAGTTCATCACGAACATGGCTCGGTACTGTGTGCGGTACTTTTCATGCCTAAACGGACACAAGTTGTTTAAGCATTAGTGATCTCACACAGAAGGCTTAAATGACGTAATATTGATTTTATGGACAAATCGCAGCACAAGTTTAGCAGTATTGTCATTTCCCTACGCTAGAAGAATGATACAGTCATATGAAAAAGTTTGGGCACCCCAGTTACTCTTAATTATTTTAAGTTCTAAATATTTGGGTGTGTGCAACAGCTATTTTAGTTTGATATATCTAATAACCGATGGACACGGTAATATCTTAGTATTGAATTGAGATTTATTGGACAGAAATGCGCAATATGCATTAAAACTAAATTTTACAGGTGCAAAAATATGGGAACCTCAGCAAAAAAGAGACATTAATATTTACTAGATCCTCCTTTTGCAAAAAACAACAGCCTCTAGTCGCTTCCTATAGCTTTTAAAGAGTTCCTGGATGATTGGATTTTTGATTAAAAGCTACAGGAAGCGACTAGAAGCTGTTGTTTTTGCAAAAGGAGGATCTAATAAATATTAATGTCTCTTTTTTGCTAATGTTCCCATATTTTTGCACCTGTAAAATTGAGTTTTAATGCATATTGCACATTTTCTGTTAGTGCATTAAACCGAAACGATACTCAAATATTATGGTCCATCAGTTATTAGATATATCAAACTAAAATAGCTGTTTGAAGCACCAAAATATTTAGAAATAAAAATAATAACGATAAATAGGGGAGCCCAAACTTTTTCATATGACTCTACTTTATCATTTTGTGATGTATTCGTTTGTTGATGGAGCAGACGACTAATAAAAACGGCGCTGTTCATCACCTCTGACAGTCCAGGCAGAGCGTTGTCATGCAAGCAGGACAGTTGAGCACAGCATCACTGCTGGGTAACGGCTTAGACTGGCGAGGCCGCGAACGGGACGCCGAGTCCTGCTGCTTTCTGCTTTTATACCTTCACAGGAGAATAAAAGGTTGAATTAGAAGGAGAAGGGAACAAATATACAACATAGGGCTGCAATTAATCCATGAATCTTCAATTAATCGAGAATAAACTCATGAAATTATGAGAATGAAGTCATAATATTAAAAGAATAAAGTTGTGTTTTATAACACCTCTTCCCAGAAGCCCTTTCTTCCCTAAAGTGAGGAATGTGGAGCATCATGTGAAGTTCTACTTTAGCATCAGTTTAAGAAATCAGGAAATCTTTTAGCAGCAGCATCAAACTGGGCAGGAAGTCAAAGTGGACTCTGGTTGCTGATTGGTGGAGCTGGTCAGCCGTCATCTGCTGGGCGGAGCTCCAAGCTTTCTTTCTGAAACCAGTTGTTGTATGATGACTTCATTCTCGCTTTATTTCAACTTCATCTCATAATCATACGACTTTATTTTCGTAATATTACATCTGAAGTCTCATAATGTCACAACTTTAATCTCGTAATATTAGAGATTTATTTAAAAAACATATATTTAAAACCGCTATCCTGGCCCTAATGGTCCATCCTAGGATAGAGCAGATGAAAGATGAAAAAGATTTTTATTTTCAATGCAAATGTTTACATGTTTTGGTATAATTGCTGCTCTAAATGGGTCCATTGACATAATTTTTACTTTAAAACCAATGTTACTCTAGAATACACAGACATTCGTCAAGCACTAGGACCAAGCGGAAAACCGCAGCGCAACCTGAAGCCGACTTCCCTAAGTTTACGTCGCTCACAAGCTCCTGATTGGCTCTCCTTGGCTGTCACTCCCCCCGTCTGTCAGCTAAAGGCTTATTTTACAGTCTCTATACTCCAGATAACGATTGATCTATTAATAAATTAGTTGATGATTATTTCAATAATGGATTCATCTGATTATTGTTTCATCCCTAATAAATTTTACATTTTCATCAGATCCAAACAGACGGCGATGTTTCTAACCTCCTGGAATCCACCCAGGCCTGGTCTCTGTCATCTGCGTCTGGGTCGTACAGCAGCTCATCATTAGTGGGGATGATCCGCCGCCTGCGCCTCTGGTCTGTGGAGCTGCCTGTCACACGTTTATAATCACTGAACACAATTCAACATCTGCAGGTTAAAGCTCGTTTTCTACAGCTTGTATAGGAAGAGAGCAAATGCATTGCTGCTCGCTCCATTTGTTATCTATTGTTAATGTTTGATTATTCATAAAGATTTCTTTTTGTTTAAATTGAGACTTCAGCAGCAGCTATCAGGGATCCGTTGGACAAAAAAAAAATCCTTATAGGCCTGAGAGAGCCTGCGCACTGCTAGAACGTTCCAGGAATAAGTCAATATTTCTTAAATGAAATGTATTTATCCTTAATTTCAGCAGATAAATAAGATGATTGGCCAATAGAATGACATAAGATAATATGCACTTGAATTAAGAGACTGAAAACTTATTTTAAATGTAAATAGTTTTATTTCATTGGCATTTTATTTCTCCACAATTCAAGAAAAAAATGCACCAAATTTAAGATTAATTGATTTAGATTTAAAGTTTCTGCAGGGTATGGCCTGATCTCTAGTTTAAGGTCGTAACTAATGAATCATTCAGACGGACGTCTTACTTGGTTTGTCCTCCTCCTCCGAGTCAGAATCAAAGTAAACCTGGTCATACATCTGAGGGTTGGAACTGCCAGAACCTCCATCGTTACCTGCGGCTCCTCCTCCACCTGTAACAGAACAAACATCCGTTTAACAGAAAGGAGAGTCAGACTAAGGCCTCCATAGCAGCATGGATGAACATGATCAGCCAGCAGAGAAATGTAAACAGTTACCCTGAAATCCCACATCCTCCGTAGCTTTAGCTGTAGTCATGAACTCCTTGTTTTGCCATTTATTGAGGCATCATCATTTAACCATTTCAATAAAAACTGCATTTAGTGAAGTTCATTTCAAGTCACAGAGCGACTTTAAACAGGTTCAGAGATAAATTTACCAGCTGCTGGTCCCCAGGTTCCCTCCATGGTCCTGATGGTGGAGCTCAGTTCTGCCTCCATCTCCTTCTCAAACTCATCTTCACTGGACGACTCGCTCTCCCCGGTCAGATACTCCCTGATCAGCTTCTTTTTCTGCTCTGCAGTCCCGTTCAGCAGCACATCCAGCTCGTCCTCTGAGCTGGAAGAAAGTTTAGGAATATTACGCTTTAAGCCACTTCTTTCTTTCCTTGATCTTCATGCAGATCTTGACCTTTGTACATTTTCTTCACTTGAAATACCATCTTTTATATATTGATGCACTGTAACGGTGTTATAATCCTTTGTTTTCTTTCAAGTCATAAAGGTTGAGTTACATTATAACTTTTAAAGTTATTCTGACACGAGGAGGTTCTCCACTGGTGCAGCTTTTACATAATGAATAGAAAATGGTTCTTAGAGTGGTTCACAAGAGTCCCAAAGACCTTTTCAAGACTCATAGATGTTTTTTTTTTTTTTGCTCCTTATCTGTTCTTAAAATGATTTGTATATCTTCCTTCAACATTGATGTAAAAAGATGCCAGCTACTTATTTACATTTCTATAAAACTTCTTTTTTTATTTACGTAATCTTTTAAAGTTCCCAGCTGAAAATGCCTAAAAAGGCCTCTCCAAATTCAAACTTTAATAGC
>NW_015150617.1:540482-560332 GCF_000732505.1 Cyprinodon variegatus
TCTATGCTTCTTTTTCTATGTCTGCTTCTGTCTCCTTGAACCCCAGTGGGCCTCAGCAGATGGCCGCTCACACTGAGCCTGGTTCTGCTGGAGGGTTTCTCCCTGTTAAAAGGGAGTTTTTCCTCTCCACTGTCGCTAAAATCATGCTTAGTGTGAGGGATTGCTGAAGAGTCAATGAGACAATATAATGCCCTATATAAATAAACTGCGTCACACAGAAATAATCTCATGATCTTGAATTAAGTAAAAATACTTAATTCAAGTTTTTTTTCACTTATTTATGGATTGTTTTTGCAGTGCAGACTCTGTGACCATGTTGTTATTTTCTTATTTTTTTTTCTTATTAACACTAAATTCATTAAATCACCACGAACATATTCGTTTTAGATCTAGATATTGATGCACTGATTATTCCTGCTTCCTTTAATCAACAGAAAACACATTATGGGAACAACTTGTAAATACATTTTAGCTTGAAAAAGTTCAGATGTGGGTAACTAGACGTGAAGTTTTCCAAAAGAAGCTTCTTCAGTTCTTACTACTGGTGTGGAGCAACGACATTAATATACTGTCGTCCTCCACCACCAGTTAGAACTGAAGAAGCCTCTTGGACGAGAAGAGAAACGTCTTCTAGAAAACTTCATGTCCAGTTGCCTAAACTGAACTTTTTATTTTTTATTTTCTGCTGTTGCCTGTATTCCAACCCCTGGGAGCCATATTACGCAATGATAGTTGGCCTTGTTGTGTAAGTTTGTTTGAGTCAGACAGCTGCAGTCATTATTGCATCCCCTTTAAACTCTGTAATGGTAAAGATTTATGTCTTTTACTTTCCGTTTTGAACAAAATACTTTTTTGAAAAACCACAGAGAGATGAGACAACAGAAAGGCACCTTGCTACAAGAAGTCCTTATTCTTTGACGTAATTTGTCTCCGAAAAAGTAGGACAGCCTTTCATTGGGATCTTTTTCTTCAGCAGCACCTTTATCTACGATATGATACGTACGTTCTGACAGTATCTCACCTGATTACCTGAAATCACCACGCTTGTTTTTTTACACAGCACTAACTTACCCTATACAGTCGACTGGACACAGCAAAAACTAAAAACAACTCCCATTGTTTTTTTTTATCATAAGCTGCAGAAGAGATAAACAATGTGAGAAGATGCAAAGGGGCTGTTGAGGGTGATCGTTACCCAGGCAGCCACCAGAGAACCTTCCTGTCACCTCACTGGACTGAAGGAGGTGCAAATACAAATACAGTTTGAGAGGATATCTATATTACGACCGGTGCTGTCATGCAGACACACCAAACATGTCTGTGAAACCTTCCCACTCTGCCAAGAATAATAAATTGGCCCCCTTACGTGTAACCGCCTTATCTACATTCCTGCCGTCACTTCTTACGGAGCGTGTGTGACGGCTCTGTCCGTATGCATGGCGTTATTCTACACCCTCACTTAGATCCAGATGGATCTGTCATTTTATCTGTCACACAGCAGAGCACCTCAGAGCCCTGCAGAGAGCCAGGTTAGGGCTGAATGACGGAGTTCATCTGCAGAACTCAGCTTTACGCTGCAACAACAATCTAGAAATAAGTAATTCTACATCATAAATATTCTCAATAGACTAATTTGTATTTCATCCTTCAAAACAATTATATTATCCTTGTTAACAGAAACTCGAAGCTGCTTCTCTATATACTTATTTTTGGGCTGTCTGTTGTGTTTTAAATTGTATTTTATGTATGTATGATTAATGTATTGTATCTGATTTAGCCCTACTTCACTTTTCCTAAATGGTTACTCCTCTTGCACTGCAAAATTTACCCTTATTTTTAGTAGGAACACTGCAAAAAATGGAAATCTAAGTTAGTAATTTTTTCTTAAAGTAAGTGCATTTTTTCTCCAATTGAGGACGGAAGTGAGAGACTTTGCCAATGGAACACAGTTTACATTTAAAAGAAGAAAAAACGATTGCATTATCTTATTTCAAGTTCATATTATCTAATTATCTTATTTTAAGAGTAAAGATACTAATTTCATTGGCAAATCCTCATATTTACCTGCTCAAATTAAGGGTAAATACACTTAATTTAAGAAATTTTTACTTATTTCTAGATTGTTTTTGCAGTGAAAATAAGATGATTTGCCAATGAAATTAGTATTTTTACTCTTGAAATAAGATAATTAGACATTAAGCAATTGAAATAACACAATGTAATAGTTCTTTTCTTATTTTAGGTGTAAATTGTCTTGTTCTATTGGCAAAGTGTTCCACTTACCTCCTCAATTCAAGAAAAAATGCACTGATTTAAAAAAATAAATTACTTATCTTGATTTCAATTTTTGCAGTATGAGGCTGTCAAAAAATGACTTTAATTAAGTGTGTTTTCCCCTCATTAGAGTTGGTAAATAGGACGATATGTCAATGGAATCAGTTTATTTACTCTTAAAATAAGATAATAAGATAAAATGCACTTGCAATAATACAAGGCAATAGTTTTTTCTTATTTTATTGGCAAGTCTCATTTATCTCCTCAATTCAAGAAAAAATTCACTTATTTTGAGACATTTTCGCTCATTATCAGAATGTTTTTGCGGTATTTAGATTTACATTTTTTGCAGTGTATAAAGTAGCTGCTTCTTCTTTTACATTCTGAGGGTTTTTACATTTCAGAACAAAAACAGCTGATTATCACAAGGTCTCTAAAATACTAAACCAAGGTTGCATGAAAAACATTTTAGGCTGCATATTTTTATTACTATTTGTTGTTTATTACATTTGTTGGATTTACAAGTTTTTTTCTTCATCATTCAAAGTCTTTAGCAGGTGTCCTTGAAACAATAAGCAGTTAAAGTCATATTTGGAAACAAAAATATGCCCAATGTAACCGGTTTCCATATATCAACATAAGCTGCACTCAATCTGCTGGTTTTTCTACTTTTATTTAAACGTTAAAGTTCCATTTCTTAAAGGTAAAGTCTAGCCAGCAAGGAACGATCAATGGATCATTATCTATACATAAAACGAATATGTCCGCGGTGATTGAATGAATTTGGCGTTAATCGGTAAAAAATGATCTCCCTGCTTTAGATTTCCAGAGGACTTCACCATTGAAATTCACCAGAGCTATAGTGAAACTGACAATGCCCACGTGCATGGCAGCTGGATGCTGGAATACATCGGGTAAAAGTGAAAAAAAGAGTTATTCCACCTTTCTGATTCCTGATCCTCCACGGACGGGTTGGTCGTTGGATCGCCAACTTGAAGAGGGAGGATTTGCCATCGAACTTCTGGCCAGAGAAAAAACCCGTAATATGTAGCCAACATTTGGAAGAAGAATGTTTTCAAGATGACTTGGATAATAGCGCGTTGTGACAAACACCAGATACAGCACTGGGACTTGATCAACAGCCGATACCGCACCGTGACAATGTCACTAACCAGTAGGTGGCAGTAGTGTTCTTTGACAAACATGGATGCCTCCAGTAAAGCACATTCACATGAAAATTACTCTGAATTAAAAACACTGATCATTTATTGAACAGGATGGAATCATTTCACATTTAAAGAACTTTCAGACGTTTGAATTCTGAATATGAGCGGACGTCTCCTTTAACAAAATGGGAGCTCCACCCACTGACCTGCTCTGCATACACAGGAGAGGCCCCAGCCTCATTATCCTGAGCCACCTCAGATACAGTGCCCCCCCCCCGATGCAGAAGTGTAGGGACCTGATTAAGGGCCGATGTTGGTGAACGGAGACTGTCAGGAAGCCTTTCGATGAGAGCGAAACACACCTGCACGGTTTCTTAATCTCACTCTATGTCTGCCCTGCTCTCTCCGTCACACACTCGCATTCTTGTCTTGCTATATGTAGTGAGGACTTTCTATCATTTTCAACTCTTTCTATGCCCTGACCCTGACAATAAGCCCAAACATAGCCATTACCTGTACAAACCTAAACTCATTTCACAACTAAAGCTCACTGCCAGCAAAAGATCCAGTGAGGAGCAGGAAAATGTCACTTTACGACAGCCGCTCTGCAATTTGATGGTGAAATGGGAAAAATGGTTCTCACTCTGATGCCAAGACAGAAGCACACACACACACACACACACTGACACACACCTGTTCTCCATGAAGGCAAATTAAATGAGTCAGTCCCTTGTTATTTCCTCACACTTACCTTGTTCCTCTTACACCAGGGAATATCTGAAAGACCTGTGTTTGTTCCAGCAGGAGTATTTCCCAACAGTTTGAGTATGAATCACTTCCCTCTTCTCTCCTCTGTTCCTGCCTGCAGTCCTTCAGGTCAATTAACCCCCTGCAGTGATTTCAATTCAAAATACTCCCTTTTCAAGCCCCACGTATATTTTGTCATTTCCAGAGAAGTTATTAGACTTAGTCTAACTTTATTGACATCTTTTACCCACAGAGCAAAACGAAATTTCGTTCGTTACAGCTTTCAAGACATTTCTATTTCTAACGTGCAGCAGTGCTAAAACGTAAACATGGTGATCAAATCTAAACATAAGACTGAGATATGATTTACAGTTTTTCTAAAATTCAGCACTTTCTTCCGCCCCCCCCCCCCAGTTTTATTCAAAATTCAGCAGTCTAATGGCGGTGAGGAAGAGGCTGTTTTGGAATCTGCTGGACCTACATCGAATGCTGCGAAGCCTTTTCTCAGAGGGAGAACAGTCATTTATAAGGTTACAGGCTTGGACTCGCAGCGCCAGGGGCGTCAGCTAGCCCAATACTATACAAGGGCACAACAGGGCACCAAATAAAATGCAAGCGCACAAGGCGCGCGAGCAAAGAAAGTTTTTGGAATTATTTGTTTGAAAAAAGCATGGGCACAGATAATTAAATGAATAGTACACCCAAAACATGATTAGCCTTCATTTTCTACTCACCCCCATGCTGAACAACACTCTGGAGTACTTTTTTGATATCTCAAATGCATCTGGAGATCTGGGAGGCTTCTTGCTGTCTGCTGACATTCAAATAATGGAGGTCTATGGCGCCCGAGACAGAAAGGTCCATAAAAGTCCACAAAAAACGTGTCAATATTCCTCCATACTGCTCGTCCAATGTATTCCAAGTGTCCTGAGTGGGTAGCATCCAGAATTTACTCGAAACGAAGTCATTTAGAATGTTTTTAGAGCATAAACAGTAGTGTATAGGATTTCCTAAAAGCGAGTTCACGAGTCTACGGAAACCGCGGCAGACCAAACCAGATGAAAGTGCGCATTCAGCGTCTGCTCTGCCGATAATGCAAGCGTAGAAGAAGAAATGTGCTGTTTACCTGTGCAAAGAAAGAAACAACGAAAAAATGTCTGAGGACTTCAGTGTTGAGGAAGAGCATGAGTTCTTTGCCGAGCTGAATGCGCACTTTCATCTGGTTTGGTCTGCCGCGGTTTCCGTAGCGTCATGAACGCGCTCCTTAACAGATCAGCAGGAGGGATGTACCCAGAGGGTCCAGAGGTTTGTCGGCAGGCAGAGGGCTGAGGGCTTAGGCAGAGACTGATCGAGTGCAGGCAGGCAGATTCCAGAACTGAGTCACGTCCAGGTTTCAGGTTTTCAGACAGATCTGGTTCTGTAGGCACAGAGAGAGAAAACTGGATCAGGCAGGATCACGCAAAGCACAGAGAAAAGATCAGGCAGGTTGGCTCAGGTCTAGCTGTAACATTACTGGCTAACACTCTGGCACTGGAGTGTCAGTCTCCGCCTCATTAAGAAGGAGTCTCCTGATAAGCAGATTGAAGACAGGTGTAGCAGTCAGCTCATGCTCCCAGGAGATCTCGTGCGCCCTCTGGTGGAGAAAGTGGACAAACCTCCAGATCCCAACAATTTATATGAATGCCAACAAGAAAAACCTCATAATATCGGTAGCCCTTCTTATGACCATAGAGGATGAAAAAATAGTGGACTACAAATTTCCTAGAAAGCACCTTGAAAAGTATTTACCATCAATGGTCACTCAACTAGCAGATATATCCCAGAATGCTTTGCGATGAGAGCTCTCATCGCAAAGCAATATGGAAATTGTTGTGGCAGCAGTGACTAATAACAACATCCAGTCGGCACGGTGCGAGGAGGCGGAGTTGTGTGACCAAGAGGAGTGAAAAGTGGTGATCGTCTGTCCGGTCAACAGTCAGTTAACTGAGTTCACTGTAAAGTTCACCGTATATTCCCCACTCTATACAGTTATTAAGGGATTTACAGGTTAGGGCAGATTTTTGGACTCAGCCAGTGAGTCATTCTGTTGATGATTTGAATGAATTAATCGACTCACTTTAAAGGATGGGAATATGGAATACAACTCTCTTTGTCTTCAGCTTTCTAGCAGAAATCTGAAGTGTTGTTGCAAAGACTTACTGGTAAAATCCACCTTGACAAAACCTTGACTATATATCAGACAGCAAATCTAGCAAGACACCGCTGCCACAGAATATAGAATAGATTACGTATAAATATAGCTGTTGTTTTCAAAGGCAAATCATCACTTCCACATGCTGGCTGGAAATTCCTACAATATTAATCTTATGTTCTTTGCAGCCTCCCCGATCAGTTTTTAAAGCATCTATTTATCTTTACTAGTTACAGCCTTTACTGCACGATAACACTGCATTGTTTTTTCTTTTTTTCAAATATGCCATAGCTATCACATTTGTTACCCTTGCATATTTATTTAGTATCTGTAGTCACATTTTGTGTGTGTGTCACTTCCTCTTTTCCAGTCAATTGTTCAGCTGGTATTAGCTTGTCAGAAACACTGAAAAGCTCATGATAAAGTAACACAGAACAGGCGATGGAGAGATACAAAAGTCCAGCTGTGGAAAGAGTGCAGGAAGAGTGAGGCGGATGTTTAGAAAGGGTAACTTCCAGAGCGTGGCCCGGGTTATTACCATTGAAATTAAACACACAGTCTTACACACACACACACACACACACACACACACACCCACACACACACACACACACACACACACACACACACACAGGGAGAAAGAGACACACACTCTTTGGCTTTCAGTGGGATGTTTCACAAACATAATTCTCACTAAGACACGTTCCTTTCACAATGTTTGATTGGGTGTTTTTGAAAGAAGTTGGCTTCTGCCTGGTATTTTTCCTGCTTATCTGTTGCCTGATGAAATTAACTGAATTGCTTATTCGTATTTTAATTAAGTTTCTTTATCATTGGGAGTTTGAGTGATTTTTAGGAGTATTTATTGCCAGTTTAATGAAGTATTATTTAGCTGCAGACGCAGTGGGAGAGCAGCTGAACAGGCATACACACAGCAGGTGGCCTAAACACAAACACACACACGTCCCCACAAATCCTACAGACGAAAATTATTGCAACACATGCATCCATGATAACAAGTGAGAAGATTTTACACAAACACAAGCATTCGAGGATCTGTTCCCCCACCTCGCTTTGTTCCAGACCAATGTTCTCGGAAAGCAAAGATGCTTCACCTCCCTTCACAGGAGGTGAAGCAAAGCCAGGGTGAAGTGTGTGTTTAATCAAGGTTTTGATGTAACTGTGTCACTTCCTTCTTGCATATTATGCTAAATTCACATTATAAACATTTTGTAAGTGTGATATGTGTCCCAAAGCCTCTGAATGAGATTTACAAGTTCACCACTATGTCCAGAATTTCCCCACTGTGGGACAATAAAGGGATTATCTATTTTTTTATTTATTGTTGTCCTTCTCCACCTCTTAGCTAATGTGTGCTCTAAATGGTCTCATGATGTCAACATGGGAAATAAGCTGTCCAGAGTGGTCTGTAGCAGCTCATAGGTCAAGCTACGGCCTTCCTGTAATGTATTATTCCATGCTACTTTGCTATCTTTATGAACTCTGGCTGTTTTTATGGTTGCGGGTTGAGGGGGCAAGGCCTTTGGGGGGACAGGGGCATGGAAAGTATAAAATGTGCTTGATAAAATGAAGGCTAGGCTTAAAACTTTCCTTTTTGATAAAGCTTCTAGTTAGAGTGGCTCAGGTTATCCTGATCTATCTCTATAGTTCTGCTGCTATAGGCTTAGACTGCTGGAGGACATAGGGACCCCTTTTTCATCATTCTGCTTCATTCTATCTCTATTCTCCCACTCTGCAGAATCTGTTAGTTCAATCTCTAACGTTCTGCTCTCTCTGCTTTTTCTCATAGTAGCTTCATCTGGTCTGTTCCTGTTTGGCTGTGACTCCATCCTGGAGAGAAATATCAGCTGTGCTGCTGCCATCAACACCTTTGTTTATAAATGTTGGAGATCGGCCTGTTTTCCAGTGTGGTCCTGTTTCTCTGACCGTGACTGAGTGGATGTGCTCTCTTCATCCTCTGACATGGGAGCTGGCTCGGAGCTCGTCTGCCTGGCTGTGTGTCTCCTGGATGGGGCAGCCTTTTACAGCTGCTTTTTGTATCTCTGCTTCTGTCTCCTTGAACCCCAGTGGGCCTCAGCAGATGGCCGCTCACACTGAGCCTGGTTCTGCTGGAGGTTTCTTCCTGTTAAAAGGGAGTTTTTCCTCTCCACTGTTGCTACAAGCATGCTTAGTGTGAGGGATTGTATTTGAGTCAATAAGTCGATGCAATCAGCTGGTTTTCCTTAGATAGAAAACTTTGTATCAATCTGACTGGATGATCTGGTGAACTGTAAAGTGCCTTGAGATGACATGTGTTGTGAATTTGGCGCTATATAAATAAACTGAATTGAATTGAAATTGATTTCATGAGTATATTTCACATCAATTAGCCTGTTGAGCCCGCTCTCGAATGGCTGTCAGTCTATGCCAAATTCTCATGGAGGCTTGAGGCTCTGTGCATTGATGCAACCAGCAAGAAAGTAGTTCACTGACTGGATAACAGTTAAAATCAGTCACTTCCAGTGTGGCTTAGTCTATTTTGGAATCTATGGAGCATGGGCGTACCGGGGGCTGGCTGCTTGATTCTGATTGGCAGAACATGCTAAAAGATTTTTGACTTGTCAGACAGAGGGGAAGTTTGCCTCATTAGACTGATACTAGACAGGAAAAAGCAATCACTCTGTCTGATATAGCTAAATTCAATACAAAGACAATTCACTGCTTTACATGACTTAAACAATAAAATAGAAGGAAAAATAGAGCAGAATAAATTCAAGTTGTAAAACAGATAAACGACAAACTTAAGCTATTGACACTTCAGATAACTGCAATAACTTTTTAACTTTGACTTCAGAGAATTCCAACATTGAACACCTTTACGGTCTTCTGTTAATGTTTTCCAGATCCGTGGAACATGGGAACTACATGCTGCTTCTCCATGTTTGGTTCTAGTCCTGGGTGGACAGAGTAGGTTCGAGCTAGAAGACCTGAGTAGTCTGGGAGGTTGATACACTGACAATAGATCTGTTATGTAATGAGTTGCTGATCCCTTCAGTGATTTATAGACTAACAGAAGGAGTTTAAAGTCTGTTTTCTGAGCTACACTCTCCTGATTTGTCTGAAGATAATTAACTCAGTTCAAATTCTAGTTGCAGAAAATGATGGCACATCTACATACTAACCCCTTCTAAGCATCTAGTCAACACTCTGAAGGATGTGGGTCAACTGCATAGTTATGGTAACTGATCTTGTTGCTTGCTATAATCTGAGCTAAGGGAAGCATGTTGATATTAAAGGGACCCAAGAATGGAGCCTTGTGGAACCCTGCATGGGATTTTTCTTGTCTGTGATTAAAATTTCCCTTCTAACATGAATTCCGTGTCAGCTAGGATTTAAATCAGTCCATGCCATACTAGAAAGGTCGACACAGTTTTCTAGATGCTCTAATAATATCACAACATCAACAATGTAAAACGCACCTTAATCAGGGCAGTCTGATTGTTTGTAGGGAAACATGACTGGAAGACATCATAGTAGGTGTTAATTGTTAAGAAACCAAATATGTAACTTTAGAAACACAACCTTTCAATTATCACATTTATGAAGGGAAGGTTTGAGATGGGCCTGTAGTTCTGCAGGGCCAATTTGTGCAAGCTTCTTTTTTTCAACAATGGTTTGAACATTGCTTTTTTTTGGCCTTGGGTTTTTTTTTTATTTAAATCAAATCAGGCTCTAAAAAGGCAAAACCTCCATAATAAAACCTGTGGATAAAACATCAAGACAGCAGGAAGAGGAGCTTAGCTGCTCAACAATTTCTTCTATTAGAGATAGGAGAATTTGTTAACCTGTCGACTGTGGCAAACAAGGAGCAAACATGTTGAGGTTTTTGTTGATAATCTCAGAGAATATTGATTATCTTGCATTTTCAGTTGTAAATTTTATCTGTGAAGTCTCTCTTTATGGATTTCATAGTGAACTTGGAGTCCATTGTTTCGCCACCTGCGTTCAGCTTTTCAGCACTCCCTCTTTTCTGTCCTCAGTGCTAGAGCATTTTCCATGGAGATTTCATCTTCCTACAGAAAACCTCACATTAAATGGAGCAATGGAATCAATGTTGTCTGCAACTTTAGAATGGAAATGATCAACCTGCTCATCTACTTAGTTATGGGTAAAGTGGAAGCAGAAGGATAAACCAAGATAATTTCATTGTTATTACCAATGTCTTTTGGTAATAAGATCAGTGGGAAAGACGAGTTCAAAGTAAACCAAAAAAGGATCTGATAGGGCAACGTCAATTACAGAAACATATTTAGACCCCTACTGATGATCAGGTCCAAAATATGTCCTTGAGTGTGGGTTGGCTGTTTGACTGTTAGACTTAGACAAACTTTATTGTCATCTTGTATAGTAACGAGTTGAACTTCCTGCTGGGTTAAACTTCTGGTGGAAGTTAAAAGCAGCCTACAACAGTTAAATGAACATTACCATTTATAAAGTGCAGCGGTGATCATAAACTTAGACAGTGTAAAAGAAAAGGTCAACCAGTTTAAAGTCATGGTGCAAAAGCTATCTATATAGAAAGGTTCAGTGCGGTGCTAAATAAATACATAAATATGGTGCAAAATGCAATAGAACATTGAGTTGTGTTCTATTTAAAGGGATTATGAAAAAATCAGCCACCTTGGTAGTGCAAATATGATGTTTTCAAGTGTGATTCAGAAAATGATTGGAGTTTCAGTTCAACACTGATGGCAGTGGGGAAGAAGCTGTTGCGGAACCTCTTGGTACCTGCAGCAAATGCTGCGAAACCTCTTCCTAGAGGGCAGCAGGGAGAACAGTGCAGGATGGGGGTGTGAGGGGTGACTGATGATGTCACGGGCTCGGGTAAGGCAGTGCTGGGATGAAATGTCTTTAATGGAGGGAAGAGGAGCCCCCATGATCCTCTCTGCTGTTCTCACCTTCTTCCAGTCTGAGGCGCTGCAGCCTCCACACCACACAGTGAGACAGCTGCTCAGAACGCTCTCTATGGTGCTTCTGGAGAAGGTGGGGAGGATGGGGGTGGGGGTGGTGGTAGGTGGGCTCTCCTCATTATCCGCAGGTAGTAAAAGCACTTCTGTGACCTTTTGATCAGTGACGTGGTGTGCATACCCTAGAATGTGGTGTTGCTAAACACCTCTACAGCTGAGCTGTTGATGAGTAGTGGAGCGTGGTTAGGCCGGTTCTACCTGAGGTGGACAATGATCTCCTTTGTCTTCTCCACATTCTGGATCTGGCATTTATCTCTGCTCCACCAGCTGCTCCACCTCCTCTCTGTAGTCCCAGTCATTGTTGTCTCTGATGAGGCCCACAACCGCGGTGTTGTCTGCAAACTTCACAGTGCGGTTGGTGGTGAACCTGGGGACGTAGTCGTGTGTCATCAGGGTGAACAGCAGGGGGCTCAGGACGCAGCCCTGAGGAGAGCCTATGCTCAGGGTGATGCCATCAAAAGTGTTCTGTCCGACCCGGACTGACTGAGGTCTAGCAGCCAATATCAAAGGGGTGTGCTGAAACCCAGATGTTCCAGTTTGCCTATCAGATGTTGTGGGATGACGTGCATCCGTACGTCAGTGTTCTTCTCCACCAGGTGTGCTAGGCTCAGATGAAGAGCGGAGGAGAAGGCATCATCAGTGAAACGGCTTGGTCGCTAGGGGAACTAGAACGGGCCGATTGTTGGTGGGAGTCTGGGGACAATCTGTTATTTTACCAGCTTCTCAAAGCCCTTCATCATGATGGGAGTCATTAAATTAGGTAACTTGAGGCTTTGGGACCAGAATAATTGAGGCAGACTTAAAGCATGCTGGCACTATTTCTTGGTCCACTGAGGTGTTAAAGATGTCTGTGAGACACCAAACACCTGACCTGCACACTCTTTGAACAGCCGCCCAAGTGTGTTGTCGGGACTTGGGTACTTCCTCCAGTTGACTCTCCTCAGATTTTTCCACACGTCAGCTGTGTCAAGGCAGAGTGCCTCCTAGGGGGAGGGTGTGTTGTAGTCTGTAATTCCTTCCTCTTTGCTGACCTGATGGCTCGGTTTACGATGGCTCTCGCTGTCCCCAGTGCCTCTCTGTCACCACACTTGAAGGCTGAGTTCCATGCTTTTAGCGTTTTTCGGACCTCCTCAATCATCCATGGTTGTTGGTATGCCCGGGTGATGATGTTCTTTGTGGTGTTCATGGTTGATGTAGGCTGACACAGTCATGGCATACTCATCAGTATTGATCTAATTGTCATATGTTGCTTCAGCTTTGAACATGTACCAGTGAGAGCATTCAAAACAGTCCTGGAGTGCCTCCATGGCTCCCTCAGTCCACACCCTCACCTGCTTCACCGTAGGTTTTGCTCTGATAAGCAGTGGCCTGTATGCAGGAATTAGCATAACAGATAGGCGTCTGAAGAGCTGAGGTGGGGGCGGTGGGCTCCTCTGAATGTATATTTTATGTTAAAGGTAAACCAAGTCTAGAGTGTTCTGTTCCCGAGTTGAAAAGTCCAGGTGTTGGTAAAAAATAAGGAACAGGAAAAGGAACAGTCTTCAAATAGGCCTGTTTTAAACCCCCAGCAATGATGAAAACGCCCTCTGTGTGAGCAGGTTGTAGCTCAGAGGTAGACTGATAGAGAACACTCATGGGTTCTTTAGTATTAGCGCTGGGAAGCACATACACAGCAGTGAAGCAGTAAACATGAAGGTCCGCAGTTAACAGTCAAAAGCTCAATGTCCGGAGAGCAGAAACAGGCGACTAATCTAGCATTTTTACACCAGTTGTTGATATAAACACACAGTCCCCCTCCTTGGGTCTTTCCGCTGAGTTCGAAGTTTCTGTTGGTGTATAATGTGAGCCCCTCGAGGCTAAGGGTCTTGTCTGGAATGGATGACTTAAGCCATGGCTCAGTCAGGATGACAGAGCAGCAGTTAATAAACTCAATTTTTAAAGAAATGTAGGTGATTCAGTTTGTTGTCCAGGGAGCGGACATTGGAGGGCAGGATCGAAAGGACCGGTGGTTTTTAGGAGTTGTTTTTAGCTTCGCTGTTAGCCCGCCTCTGCTTTTGTCGTCGTTCACACCGTCTTTGCTTGCTTCTCCTCTGTTGTGTGCTGTTTGGTGAGTGCTGAATTTTGGGCCTAAGGGACTCGTGCTGGAAGAACTCAGAAACTCCATAAAAGGTCAAAAGTAGTTGTGTTTACCAGTCCAGAAAAAAACACTTGATGACCGTAGCTCAAGCAGGTGCTGGTGGTCATAGACTAACTTACTAGATTAATGTATAGTTTGTAGCTTGCTAGATGTCATACTTGGAAGAAAATGATTGCAAATTGTTGAGAGTTGTAGCAGCTGCTGCCATTACGGGGCCGCCATCTTGGATCATCACCATTGACTGTTGAGTCTGACCAACATTTTTAAGTATATCACACTGCTATTTTGTATCTTTGTCTTCAGGGTTGTCAACCTGTACACCATTCAGAAACATGTCACAGACAGAGCCCTTTACTTGGATAGCCAGGTATTTAAAACATTCAAGTTCACCGGGAAACACTTTCCTACACTTTAGTGAATCATTCAACAGGGTGATAAGTCGTCCCTCTTTTTTAAACAGTCTGTTCTGACGGACAGCATCAGCATCTTCAAAGATTTCTAAAGCAAAATTCCGTTTGAATACAAACTACGGAGAAATTAAAACCAACATTAAAAGAATCGTGCTAGAAATGATTTAAAAACTTGTTTTTCTAAAAAGTTTTTAAAATCTTGGCTTACATTTATAAAATTAAAAATATTTGTCTCCTTAAAATTTTATAGGTATTTTAAATTACAACTAAACATTTTCAGGAAAAAGCCAACTTTATTCTTTACTTGAAACATGACACGTCAATCATACATTTCTAATTTTAACCCATTCAAATATGTACAGTTAATTTCTTATGCATTTTCCGTTTATCTTCGGATATGTTTACCAAACTACTGTCCATCTGGACCTGCAGACACCTGCAGAAGTATTTTCTTGAGTTCTTAAGGTATTTTTTTCTGTTTCCATGATTCCAAACTTCAAGTTTCATCACTTATAAATTCTTCCCTCCATTGGGCTAATTTTCTCATGACATGATTCCCTCAGTTTCAATGATTTTGTGTTTCCCAGGCTGAACACTGAGCAGCAGAGTCAGCTTGCCACTCAGATCAACCATGGCTGCAGCTCTGGTAACTAAACTCAGTCTGACAGTGTTTTTGAAACATGTCTGCAGCTGCTAGTTTATATCATAGGTTGTCCCAGCAGCTGTAACATTATAATCTGAGGCAGCGTGTTGGATTTCACCAAGCTTCATCCTGATAAAAAGAAAAAAAAATTCTTTGTAAACTCTAAATCAGAGTGCAGTTCACCTGCATCTTCGGGCAGAATGCACACCTTGTAGTGACATAGATTTAGTAAACGTTAATCACTTTCCAAGAGGTCTGTAGAGCATTTAAACCCCTACTATTTCGTTTTATGCGCTACAAGCTCTAACTTGTTTATTTACTTTGCAAAAAACATAAAATATGACTCGTATTTATCATTTATATATGGTCCCAAATAAGAGCAAAATCAATTCAATTATTATATTCCAAGAAAACACATCCTTTTTTTCCCAACTGGCCTTTCTGGTGTTTATTTATTTTTTTCTCCATAGTTCAAAAGCAACCTGACAAATCTAAAGAAGGAAAATATGAAAATAAGTCTCTATCGCTGCACTCGATCAATGCTAAATTTAAAAAATGCTATTGCATTAACAAAGGAAAGCAATCATCACTGGGTCTCAGTCTGGGTTTGTCACTTCAATCTGCTGCAGAACAGGAAACCAGCCACTGTTCTTTCCTTTGCCTGAGGTCTTCTCGGTTGTGGTTCGGGACAGGTCAGAGTTTTAATCAAACACACACACCCATGCAGATATGCAAGGCCCAGAGCTGTGAGAATATTTTCTTGAGGCCTTGAGGTGTCAAGAGATCCATCAACCCCAGAGCAACTAATTATTACCTTCCTCTCCTTTCACACTGTCAGTGTGTGTGCGCGTTCTTCTGTGAGTACGAGTATATGCCTGGGCCCCTAGGGGCCATTGGTGTACATAATGGCTTTTTGAGGAGATTGTCGTTTACAAAGACGCTTGATTGACACCTCCTGATGTCTCAATCCAATTAGAGAGAGAGTGAAAGAGAGACAGAAAGGTTCTTTTTTCTGTGTGTGAGTGAATGCGTGTCTGAGCAGACGGACAGACGGAAACGTCAAATGTGAGTCTGCAGGATGAATTTAGGTTGTCTTCGATTATTAATGTTCTTTTATAATTTATAGCTCAGAATAAAAGATAAAGCTATGTATAATAATATTTGTTAATAGTTCATTTGATTATATTTTGCTGACCATCCTTTCAAGGGCTCTACATCCTACATGATGAAATCATTTTAATCACAAATAGAAAATACGTTAAATAGTTTTTATCTTAATTTATTTAAAAATAACAAAATAATCTTAACCAAACTGTTGCATTTTTTTTAATCAAAGAAACGTAATTACAGTGAAATACAATAAAAATATGGGGTTTAAATTGCTGGTAATATAAAAGTATTTTGTAGAATTCTCACTAAGGTGCAAAAAAAACAACAAAAAAACAAAAAATTGTTTATGTTTAATAAAAGTAGTAAACAGAAAAAGAAGTAGTGTTTTACCCTCATGGAATCATGCATTATACACCATAAATATGGTATAATAGCCTTTTTTGTGAAGGTAAAAAAATAAATGTAAAAGATGAATATGTTATTAATATTAATTATATTGTTTATATATTAAGGTATGTAATGTAAGTATTATAATATTGTATATTTGGTCCAGATATTTAACTGTAAATATGTATTTATTTTGTTAAATGAAAAGAATATTTAATTTTATATTTCTATATCTGGAGGTAAAATTGAACATTTTGTGTTCTGTGTTGGAAATTTGTTTTCAAATTGCAACAAATTCATAGTGATGAGTTCAAATTGGCCATTGCTTTATTGTATTAATTTCATTTTAGGGTCTTTCCAAAAATGTTTAATAAGATAAATAATAAATCAGCCAATTATAAACAATATGTACTTTGTTTTTGACAAATAAAAGGATGAGTAAAATCTAATTGATTGCGTTATTTCACCATAAGCGAATATCATATACATGCAGGCTTCCGCCATTACAACCCCGCACCCCCCTGCAACACACTCAGGCGCACACCTAGACCTCTCAGGGTTTTCTATTCAGTCTGAGTAACAATGACCAAGACCAAAACCCAGCATGTCTTAAAAAAACATTCTCTGTGTGTTTTTTAAGAGTAGGAGTGTTTTTTTTAAAGTCTGTGTGTGTGAGTGTGTGTCTGTTGTTCTGTATTTTGCTGTGTGTTGCACTAACAAGGTTCAGGCCTCAGCGTGATGACAATCTTAACGAGCTGTCTGTCGCTCTTCAGCTCAGCTCAGATCTCTGTGTCATTAATGCGCCGTGTGTGTGTGTGTGTGTGTGTGTGTGTGTGTGTGTGTGTGTGTGTGTGTGTGTGTGTGTGTGTGTCGTTGCTATAAATGAAATAATGTCTCAGTGGGAGAGAAAAAACATTTAGTCTCTTTTGGCGCCACAATGTCAAAGTTTAATGGCTGCTGCCTCCAGTACGTGTCTTTGTGTGCATTTGAAGGTGTGTTTTTCTTTTTTTGGTGTTTTGGACAAAAATCCTTCTTTTTCATTTTTTGTTTTATCTTAATATTAAATAACTCTAACTTCACCCTTTCTAACTTTGAAAATATTTCCAAAAGATTTTTTTTAAACATTTTTAAAAAATTTTTCCAAAGTAATTTTGGGACGCTGACCTTAAAACGGATAAATGGGAAAATCCTTATCTTTGCAACTCAGATCAAAAAACACTGCATTGTCACAATTATATTTTAATTATATTCCTAATAATTAAGAAAAAGGAGATTAAGATACATAAAAAAAAAAAAAAAACTGCTGAGCTGTGTTGGAGGACAGAGTGAACTGTTTTGCCATTCTTTTTTAACGATATAGGGAATTATCATGCTTTATTATTCTATTATTTTATTAATATGCTTATTATTATTACATTTGTAATCTTCTTTAGTATTTAAACTAGTTTGTTGTTAGATTTTTAGTTATCCGAGCAGATACCTATATTTATTTTTATATCTTAGGTTTTTATTTTTTTATTTATTTCTTTTTTTATGCTATGGTTGATTATATTTTATTATGCACCGTGGGGTTGAGAGGACTGCAATTTCATCTGTGTAGTATGTTTACCATGTAGCACATTTTACAATAAATTTGAGTTGAGTTATTATTTAAAAAATGGAGCAGTTAAATGTTGACAGATTTCTTTAACCAGCTAAATAATTTCTGATACTTGGCCAACAAAATATGTGTTGCAATATAATGTGACACTGGCCATAAGCAGACTTGTGGACTTTTATTTCAGATCAAGTGGAAACTGGTTAGAGCATCATCCTATGAAACACTGTCGTTCCCAGGAACCCTAGCATAGTGAGAAATTGAACTGGCACCAGCAATGCACACTTCCTCCCAGTTTCCCTCTGCAACGCTGGGGTCAGAGTAATGCTGGCTCCAGAATAATTCCTTTCTAAACCTGCTAATAAGGCTCACATCATCATGTGCCAGGAGGCCAGTAGGATCTCTTAAAACAGGCTCTATCTGAGCGCTTCCTTTGTCATCGAGCTCCAGCAGGGCCGAAGCTGAGCGCCACTTTACACAACGATTTACCGATAGGTTCTTATTGTGTCTTTTTTCAACAGCTGTTTTTTTTTTTTTGTCATTTTATCCTGTTTTTCTGTTGAAGAGCTTAAAGTTTTAAAAGACAGTTTACTTACCATTTACAGCTGAATACTGAGCTCAGTTGCACCAGTTTGCTCACTTTCCTTTCCTTTATCTGGATTGTTTAGGAAATGTTTGTGCATGGTTCCAGGTTGATCCCTCCAGTTCATGACTCTATTTTTTTCCTATACATTGGAGGAAGGCTAGAATAATATCCAACTATCACCTTGTAGCTAAAAAAAAAAAGATAATTTTTCACAGAGCATACTTTTGAAGAAAATCCTTTCTTATCAATTTCTCCAAATTCTGCACATCTTGTTGTTGGACTTCTTCGTCTCCTTTAATGAAACCATTTGAGATGGACACGTGAACAGCCAACCAAAACTGTTGAATCTGTGAAACAATTGGAATTGAGGATTAAGTCAATTGGGAGGAGTGTGGGCATGACTGGGTGCAGTGCGCTTGTGCTCTGAGAAGGTTGCAAGTACCTGGTTTGATCCCCACTGCCTCCGCTCTGGGTTCCTGAGCAAAACCCTTAATCCCTGATTGCTACCGAGGCGCTGCACAATGGCAGCCCACTGCTCCCCAAGGCGATGGTTTAAATGCAGAGGTAAATTTCTCCAATGTGAAATCAATAAAGATCAATTATTATTATAAAAGCTTGTGGCGTGAACTTAGCCCCAATGATAAGGACAGAATAAGCCTGAATCTTCTGCTCTGGGACAGGCTCCACTCTTTGACATAAAACCACGAGTCTCTCCTGACAAACATGCTTCAACCTGCAGGTACAGCCTACTTTGGATAACTTCTACCTACAGATAGCTCAACTAACTAGTTTTTGTCATGGATTTGTTGTTTATCTTTGCTATAGGTGAAGTTCGGACTGTTCCTATAGACACCTATAAGTATAAGTATGTTTCTAATTTGTTCAGGACTTGCATGAAACAACAAGATATGAATGGCACAGGTGGGGGGCCCATATCCAACAATTATTTTCCAATCCCAGCCAAGGCTGTCAGCTGGTCTGGCTCTAAGTGATCTCTTGCTGGTAACTGATATTTACATTTCTTAAGGTAGAACATGAGCAGATCATAGAAATTCACTTCATAATTAGATATCATAGCAGGTACCCGTGGAGGCTGGTGGGGTTTTCTCCAGGGGGGAGCTATAACTCTTAAATCGACATTTACCAAAAACCAATAAAACGTATACTAACGTGTCACACCAGTATATTTACATGAATGCCAACAACAAAAAAACAATATTATAAAATGTTCTGAAAAGTGCTTTAAATCAGTCATAGCTGTTTTATTCCATGCTGCAGGTCCTGATGTTTGAAAAAGGAGGCAGGAAAGAGGAATGAAGTGTTAGCCTGAATAATTCTATAAACCTGTCAATCAGCTGCCCTTTAAAACAGACACTGTGGAGGGAGGAGGTGTGTAAATAAAGTGGCTTTCAGCTCTGGGTGCAGGAGAGCTGCTCCTCAGGATGCTCCTTTCTATGCGTTTAGGAGGAGCTACTGGGCATAGACAACTGTTAAAGGAATAGTACACCCAAAACATGATTAGCCTTCATTTTCTACTCACCCCCATGCTGAACAACACTCTGGAGTACTTTTTTG
>NW_015150617.1:561367-563535 GCF_000732505.1 Cyprinodon variegatus
GGAGGAGGGGATGCCCTAGTGGTTAGAGCAGTGCACTTGTGCACTGAGAAGGTTGCAAGAACCCGGTTTGATCCCCACAGCCTGCACCCTGGGTCCCTGAGCAAGACCCTCGACCCAACGCTGCTCCCCATGCGCCACACAGTGGCCGCCCACTGCTTCCCAAGGGGACGGGATAAATGCTTTATACTTGACAATAAAGTTGATTCTTTTTCTTCTTCTAAGTCAATGAGAATGTATTGCATAAATATTCAGTTCTGGCTTGTCTGCTTATTTTAGGCATCTGTTCATGGGTGTCTAAATGAGAAACACATCAAGTTATTGTGTGAGATCAATAAAGTTGAATTATTAATTATTATTAATCAACATCTATCTTGTATTTGTTTGTAAGTTTAGATATTTTTTTATTTCCAGGCCTTTACTGTTTACACATATATTAAAGAAAAGGCAATGAATGTATGATCTACAACATTCTTTTATACTTTTAGTAGTATTTTTTCTTGAATTTGTTTCTCCTTTGTATTATTACCATCTTTTTTTTCACATCTGTTTCCCTCCCTCCTCTCTATCTATGTTTTTTAGTTTGCGTGCCGTTTTGCTGTGTTTTCATAGCTGTCGAGACCTTGCTATAAAACATGACTGCCTCTGCTCTAATTTATCCCCAAGACACCCAAACACACACACCCACATGCATTCTTGCTCCCTCACACTTGGATGAACACACATCCACAGATACACATTCACAGAAGCACACATACACTTTTTATGTTGCTCTAATACAGATAAAATCATAAAATGAACTATTCCAATTTTAGACCAAAAAGGGGCCACTTCTTAATCCAATTTTGAACATTTTATTACAAAACCCTATTTTACACATAAGGAATCTGATTTGGTGCTAAACTTTAGTATTCATAACTATAAATGGGAACATAAAAGGAAAAATTTGTTTAGGAGGAGGATCATTGTAATATTTTAAACAATGTATAAAATTAGTTAAATTATCATACATATACACATGCAGGGTCTGAAATTAACATTTTGACTCAACAGCCAAGTGGACCAGTAGACAAAATGAACAAACTCCGCTTGTATTGAAATAGCCATCAGCGTTGCTGTAGCATTTTTTTTTATTTTTATTTTTTACAGTGTCCTGTCTAGCAATGAGGCAATAAGAATAATTGTCTTGATGCCAAAAAGAGCCCAACAGATTTTACCTTCACAAGTGGAGCAGTACGGCTATCGCCACAGTGTTCCGCTGGATTTATGCATATAAATAACTTTATTATTATTCATGCAGGGAGTTTTACAGATTATATGGACACTGCAATTCAAATAGAACAGAAGAGGAAAAACAGGAAAAAAGAAGAAAAGATGAAAGAAAGAGGAGATAAAAGGGAGATAACGATAAAACATCTTCAGTCTGCTTTATCACCTGCAAAGAGATGTAAAAAGAACAGCACAACCAACGGATACAGTATAAGAGATATAATAAAGTAACACCTTGAAACTATCACTGAAGCATAAGTAGTATTATTTAACCTGACATGTATACTGTGGTAGCTGAAGATCAGAATATGGGCTTTCTGTATGGAAGTGAATCTCTAAGTACCTGGAACCAAACACCTGTAGTTGCACTCATGCATGTAAAGTTTATCCAAAGGAAAAATGCTCAATAGTTGTTGTGAAGAGCCAAAGAGGCGTCCCTCCAGAGCACTGAGGCGAGTGCCGGGGGACCCACAGCCCCAGACATTCAAAGGGACCCCAAGAGCAAAGGCGCCCATGAGGGGCCAACCCAGGAAATCCGACCCCAAACCAAGATAGGAGGAGAGACGGCCCTGAAGAAATCCCCCAGCCACAGCAATGCCGGAGCCGCCAGGAGCCATGGGGACAAGGCCGCGGGCTCCGCCGGCAGCCAGCCACCCTGAAGTGGAACCGGCCATGGGCCCCAGGGACCCGAGGCTCCAGCCGCCAGGAATAAGCCAGTTCCCTGCCAGGGCATCCACCCCCAAACACCGAGCACCACCAGCTTGTATCTGCTCAGGGATCAGTGCTAGGACCAATTCTCTTTACTTTATATCTATGCTCCCAATCGATAGAGTTATTAGACAGCATGGGATTAATTTTCATTGCTATGCTGATGATACCCAGCTATATCTGTCTATAATCCA
>NW_015150617.1:565192-567620 GCF_000732505.1 Cyprinodon variegatus
TGTTTTAAGGACATTATCGGACATGCACTATGGAAGCCATTCTGAAGCAGCCAGGGGGGGATTCTGCATGAGCCAAATAGCAGAGACAGGACCAATTGTCCAAATTTTGGTGTCGATCATTCGATTTCATCCTGGACACTACAGAAAATGGGCTAAAAGTGTTAAAAACCGGAATTCTCCTTTAAACAATCATGACAAACCTACCCTTATCAAAAGCACGAGTTTAAAGAAATTATCATAAGAAAACTTCTTATCTACAGAAAATGAGTTGAACAGGAAATCACAATGGAAAATGTTTTATCTCTGCTCATTCCTGTATTTCTGCTTCTGTCTCCTTGAACCCCAGTCGGCCTCAGCAGACTTGGTTCTGCTGGAGGTTTCTTCCTGTTCAAAGGGAGTTTTTCCTCTCCACTGTCGCTACAATCATGCTTGGTGTGAGGGATTGCTGAAGGGTCAATGAATCAATGCAATCAAGTGGTTTTCCTTAGTAAAAAAAAACAACTTTGAATCAGTTTTTTTTTTAATATTTATTCATGTTTATTCATTTATTTTTTTAATATATTTTTTTTATTTATTTTTGTTTATTTTATTTTATTTATTTATTTATTTTATGTTTATTTATTAATTAATTTTTTAAATAAATAAATAAAAAATAAATAAAAAAAAGAATCAGTTTTAATGTATGATCTTGTTGAATTATATCTGTAAAGTGCCTTGAGATGACATGTGTTGAGAATTGGTGCTATATAAATAAATATAATTTTATTGAAAAGACACACGGAATGTTACAGATACACAAAGAGATTTAGAAAACACATTTTCATTTTAGAAAAGTTATTGGTCAAATTTACACAGAGCATTCTACATATATTCTTGTCCTACACGTAAAACTCCATTGAAACCCATCGTCTGCCTCATCCTAATTATAAAATTGTCCCCACAAGGCTACTTGTTTTACAAGAATAAGTGGTAATGAGGTCACACGGATCAGAGCAAACTCACAGACACGCTGAAGAAGTCAGGTAGTGTGTTTAGCCCTGAGTGTCATGGTCTGTAAATGTAATATTGATTCCATAAAGTAGTTTCAGTGTAACATGTCACAGCATGTTAGCATCAGAGCAGCAAACCGGACAGAGAGGAGAGCAGCTAGCACGCAACGCTGTGGGATGGGATGGAGGGGGGTCGCAGCGTGGGGATTGTGTTTCAGCAGAACGATGATAGAAGGAGAGGATGTGAAGATGAGGTGGAGAAGAAAGTCTGTGTTTGTGTGTTCATCTATGCAGCCTTACAAAACAAACAGTCTGTCGTCCCTCCGGCTCTCACTCCGCCTGTAAACTGGTCTGTATGTTGGTCCAGCAATGGATTACTTACATATGTAGGCACAGTTTCAAGGTCACATGATGTCTGAGGACATCGCACAGAAAATAAAAAGTTTTGTAAATGCCATGTTTATTATATACCCTAACATAAAAAAAAAACCTGCCATACCTTATTTAAGGAATCATCACAGTATGAGAAAACTACCCAACAAAAAGAGTACAAGAATTAACACACAGTAAGCATTTTTCTGAGATTACTCATGGAATCAGCTGATTCAGCTGAGAGGAAGGACTGTACAGACGGACCCATTAACACACCATCATCTCAGTTAGTCTGTGTAAGTCTGAGACCTCAATGTGGGGGATTCTCTTCCATGTTACCTCACTGGTGAGTATACTCTTGAAGCCTTAGCAATTGTTGATTGGGATTGTCGTGAGAAAAAAGTATTCAACAATTTACCCCAGTAAAAGGAAAAGTCTGGTCAGTAAGAAAAAATCTATGGATTTACATTCAAAAGTTTGGGGTCACCCAAACAATTTAGTGTTTTCCTGAAAAGTCACACTTATTCACCACCATACGTTGTGAAATGACAAGGTTATAAATAATGATTTGTATTTGAAATAAGATTTTTTTTTACATCAAACTTTGCTTTGGTCAAAGAATCCTCCATTTGCAGCAATTCCAGCATTGCAGACCTTCGGCATCCTAGCTGTTCATTTGTTGAGGTAATCTGGAGAAATTGCCCCCCACGCTTCCAGAAGCAGCTCCCACCAGTTGGATTGGTTGGATGGGCACTTCTTGCGTCCCGTACGGTCAAGCTGCTCCCACAGCAGCTCAATGGGGTTCAGATCTGGTGACTGCGCTGGCCACTACATTGTTTTTGAAAAATATAAATATAAAATATATAACTGTGGATGTCTGGGGGACAGTGATTTGCCTACATGTTATGAATGCTATGAATTTATCATTTATTCTGCATAAATAATAAATTATGAACAGTTTAGTTTGTGCCTTTGACTCGGGGGAGTAGAACATGTAATAACATAAAATCAAGGGGTCAATGTAAATAAAACGGTGTTCCCCTTTAATATTTGGGCATAAAAAGGCT
>NW_015150617.1:570154-571319 GCF_000732505.1 Cyprinodon variegatus
AGGCCCCCTGCCTGTTTTTGCCTAGGGCCCCAAATTTCCTATATCCGCCCCTGCTCGAGGTACTGGGGTAACAGAACTACTGGATTCCATGAAACAGAAAAAAAAAATAGATTACAAATTATGTTCACCACTTAGGGTTATAAGTTTTATAGCTTTAGAGTTGGTGCATATTTTTAAGGAGTCCAAAAAACAGCTTACATGAGCTCTAAAAACAGTGAGGTTGGGTTTGTTTTTAGCAAATTTACAAACATGAATGTGGAACTTGGCTAACAGAATAAGAACATTTATATTATATTCTTTCACAGACATACTGAACTTGGAATTACCAAACAGAACCTGTTTAACATTCAGCAAGATAAGTATATTGCATTTCCCATTAACAAAAATTTTGAAGTCACTCCAAAAACCTTGCTAAAAGAGCATTCCCAAAAAAGGTGAGTTAATGTTTCTTGATCGAAGTGACAGAAGGAACAAAGTGGATCAATATTTGGAATATATTTGTTTTCAGTACTGAATAAACAGGATAATACCTGTGTAACATTTTAAGGGACACTTCCTGTATTTTATTAGAAACAAAAAATTTTCTTGGCAATAACCATGTTTGTTCCCAATTGATATCTGAAAATAGATTGTTCCAAAAAAAGGTTGAGGCAGGTTTGCTAACAGTATTCCTCTGGATTATTTCTCTTATATGTTTATTTCCAGTTTTAATACTAAGGAATGGATCTGAATTCCCAATAAATAATTCTGGAAATCTGGGATGCAGGACCTGGGCGAAATTTCAAACCTGCAGGAATAGCATCAAAAACAACAGCAAATTCTTTTTATATTCACCAAGAAATTCATCATAATTAAACAGTTGACCATCTCTATTAAACAATTGTTTTACAAATTGGATATTTTTATCCACCCATTTCTGAAGAAATAGGGATTTATACTTGAAACAAATATTTTGGTTATTCCAAATATGACAGTTATGAGAGGAAAAGTTGTGTTTATAAACCAAAGTCCAGGATAAAAAGATTTGTTTATGGAAGCAGGACAAACTAACAGGAAGTTTTTCTATTTTGTAGTTACATCTTAGTAAAGCTATCTCTATAGTTCTGCTGCTATAGGCTTAGACTGCTGGAGGACATAGGGACCCCTTTTTCATCATTCTGCTTCA
>NW_015150617.1:573229-574418 GCF_000732505.1 Cyprinodon variegatus
GGAGCTATAGAAATAAACTGAATTGAATTGAATTGAATTAAAAAATCTAACCCACCCAAGGACTTAAAGACTTTTGTAGGGATCCAGTGCCAAATTGAATTGGACATTTTCAAATATCTTTGGATCCACCTAACTTTAAATGTAGATTGTATGGTACTGAAGTCCAGAACATTAAATCCACCTGAGCTTAATCTAAAATATCCGATTCATAGAGCCATTTTAGCTGAATGCTTACAGAACAGAAAACATGCGTCTTACTGCATTTGGTCTTTAGGAATGAAAATTAACAGATGAAAACATTGTTATTATGTTTACAAACCCTTACAGCATTGATTATATTTTTCTGCTCATAAGTTACAGTGTGTAAAGGAGGAACTTTTTTTCACTAAGCTTAAAGGTGTTTTTTTCTTTACTAGGACACTTTTTTTATAGTTCTGATACAAACATACCACCAATTGGCATTTAAGATTTGATTAATGTTTCATGTCAGTCTTAATCTACTTAAACCTTTGCAGATGTATTTTGTATTACAATCCATTAAGGCTGAGTGATAAAACAGATTTTTATCATTACTGTGATTCACTACGATAACCAGTGACAAATTTCAATTAAATTCACTTCAGTTTATTTATTATAGCGCCGATTCACATCATGTCATCTCAAGGAACTTTCCAGTTCAACCAGATCATCCAGTCAAATTGATTCAAAGTTTTCTATCTAAGGTGTAGGCGACTATCATCCAAAATGAGTCACTGAGAGGAGAGCAGGGATCTGAATCCAAGGAGGAAACATTAAGTTTTACTGCAGTTAGGGATGTTTATTGTACCCTTTTTCTGTGAAGCATTGTATTACAGGTAGATTTGCAGACTTATTTTGCTTTAAACTTGCGGTCAACAGAAATATTGGCACCCTGCCTTAGCCTCTCTCTGAATCAAACAAACAAACAGCCTCAGAGCCGATCCAGGTGATATTTATTAGACAATCATTCAGCTCCAGACACATGAGAACACCCACTTATAGCTCCACCCACACACCCACACATACCTTTAACACATGCACCCTACCCTTAGAGACATGACAAAAATGCATCCTTGCCTCTACAGCAGGGAAAACCAGCTGATTGCATCGACTCATTGACTCTTCAGCAATCCCTCACACTAAGCATGCTTGTAGCGACAGTGGAGAGGAA
>NW_015150617.1:575170-576633 GCF_000732505.1 Cyprinodon variegatus
CCTATAGCAGCAGAACTATAGAGATAGCTCAGGATAACCTGAGCCACTCTAAGTATACCAAAACTCCCATGTCGGTAAAAGAAATAAACTTAATTCAGCCGATTTCCCTGTGTGCGAGGGTGGCTGGTATTTCCTTCCCCTCTCCAGCAGTATGTAATCAAAGTGCAGCAGTATGTAATCACGCGACTCAGCTTTTTGCTAGATAAACTGTTTTTGTGCCTTACAGGTTAGTGGATGGAACAATATGGCAAGTCAGGTAAAATTATGATGAGGAAGGATAGACAATAATCTAAAATGGGAAAGAAAAAGATAGAGGAAGTAAAAGGGGAGAAAGGGGGTTTGAGAATCAAGGTAATAAATGGGAGAAAGGAGATCAGATAAAGAAAGAGTTGTGCGAAGGAAGGCTTATAGAGAAGAAATAAAAATAATCTTTAGATTCAGTGCTGAAGATAAACAGTCATTTGAGTCTCATTTTAATTTCCAGGGAAATAGATTGGAAAATTGGGACTGTCGAATAAGTGAAGATGTTGAGGGATGGAAACTTGTGGGTAATTTGCAATAATGAAGAGCAAAAATTCAAAGCTTTGGATGTCGAACACTCAGGGGAAAGAGGTCATAGAGATAAAAGGAGAGAATAAAACACTGAAGGGACTAATAAAAGAATTACCAATTCATGACAACTTTGATCGTTTCAAAAATGACATTGTTGAAAGCTATGTTAATCTGATACAGAGACTGTATAAAAACATACAAGGGGAAAGGCTGGCAGCACGTCACTGCTGGAGTTTGCAGAGCCAGTTTTACCAGAAAGCGTCAAAATAGGTTTCATGAGTTTCCCAGTTAGGCCGTTCATTCCGCCTCCACTCAGGTGCTGAAGGTGTGAGCGCTATCGACACATGGCAGCAGTTTGTAAGCAAAGGTGATCAAAATGTGGAGAAATACACGGAATTGAGAAGTGCAGGGAAAGGACTGAAGAAAGGTGCTGCAACTGTGGAGGACAGGTAAGAGCCAACAAATATAAGCTACACAGAAGCAGTGCAGAAAGGACAAGGACAGGAGACATGAATCCACCACAGAATCAGGTAAAAAAGCAAAATAAAGAAGAAAGAGAAGATAATTTAAACCCAAGAGAGATACTCATTTTATCCATAGTCTATGTCATCAACTGCACAGACCGAGCCAAGCATGAGGCAGAGGAAATCAGGATCATTGGCAGAAGAGATGAAAAGTTTTTGGGACTCAAAATATAGTTATAAGGTTGAAGATGGAGGATAGAACAGGAGCATCTGGAACCTTAAGATTAAGATATTATTAATAATGAAAAATTAATAAAGAATTCTTTTCCAGTTGAATTTTAATCCATCTGCCAGTTTCCTTTTCCTGCTTTGATGTGATCTTAGACTCAGACATATTTTATTTGTCATTTTGTTTACATAAGTGTAAAACAAAAAGAAATTTAGTTT
>NW_015150617.1:578299-580396 GCF_000732505.1 Cyprinodon variegatus
GTGAGTGAGTGAGTGAGTGAGTGAGTGAGTGAGTGAGTGAGTGAGTGAGTGAGTGAGTGAGTGAGTGAGTGAGTGAGTGAGTGATATGGTGTGAAGTTCTTATGAGATTGTTAAGTTCTGTTTTTTGCAACCTATTTTTTGACACAAATGATCATTTCCTCGTTTGCTGGACTTACCGTTTATTCTCCACCTGTGCAAATAAAAAACAAATGCTGCCATCCCTTGTGTTTGGCTTGGTAGATCTCAGCATGCCATTAACTTTAAAAGTAGATCTTCGTTTAAAAAAGGTTGGGCGCCCCTGGGCTAAAGTGATCCATAAGTAGGTTACACCAGGCTTGCCAAGGTACTAACTAACTCTTTAACATGTAACCTCCTAGTCTGCCTGTTCCCGTCTGAACGGTTTACCTGACCTGGCTTCGGACTTCTGCATGTTCTTGTTATGATTCTGGCCTGTCTGCCGGCTCTGCTCTCCCTGTGAGCATCATCTCCAGCTGCTGCCTGCTGCACTACAGTGCAATCAGCAGAATGTCTCTCGCCTGTGTTCAAGCAGTTATAAGACAGCCTGTGGCAGGCAGACAGGGCCAGATAATTGCAAACCAACTAGCAAGCAGTATCCTCTGTGCTCCAAGCCACCCAACTGTTGGCCACCCAACAACAGTTTTAAGGAGAAATCTGCTCTATTCATGCTGCTGAAGGGAGGACTCTTTTAAGAAATCCCTGACCCACGGTGGATGTGCTCCTGAAGTCCTGAGTTTTTAATAAACTGTAAAAAATCCTTATTCTGTGTTCTGGCTGAAACTTTGGGTCTTCTGACTGGATCATTACAGTTCTCCAGGGCTGCAGCGTCTGGGACACTGGGTAGTGCCCGCTGCTTCTTGTTGGAAGCCCAGAAGCTGGATCCTACCTCATTCTCTGGCTATGGACTGAACTGTTAAACCAGTGTTTCCAGTGATAGACGCCCTAGCCGTTGCTACGGCAGATCCACAGCCTGTCGTTTACATAAACTTTTAACTTATTCCACTGCGTGTCTTATGAGTCATTAAAAATAATCTGGCCATAAAATGGACCCATCGGCAGACAGACAGTGGCGCTCTGACATTGCACCATCTATTTCTCGGCTGGAGTCAGGCTTACAGAAGTTTTTAGAGTATCTGCGTTTTCAGGCTTCTTCTGCGTTTCCATTACCTGCTGATATTCTGATCTGTGTCTGGTTTGCATCCATCTATCAGGGCCAGATTATTCTTGTTTTCTCATGCTGTGTCTCTCTTGAATTCTGGGTCCACATTTCTGACTCATTATCATAGCATGTCATGATTGGGTCATTTGATTTTGAGCCCTATAAATGGTGTACTTTGATTTTTATTTTTTATCTAAACACATTTCACAGCAATGAAGGAATATAGCATAAGGAAAAATAGCTAGTGCGCTATGACAATTTATCTTAAAAGCTGCATTATACTACACTCCACTCTTAAACTTTAGAAACTCTACTTTCAAAAAGCTCAGAAGGCCCTCCTACTTCTAACAGACAGTAATGACCTTAGAGAATAAAGGGCAGAGAGGAGCTTGGTGGTTGGTGAGAGAGTCAGCTGCAGATTTATAAAACATTTTTTTAGGTCAGATAAGTTAAAAACACTATTTTGATCCACATTTAAAGGTATAGAGCACAATCTTTTATTTTATGGATCAGCTAAATAAGTGGTCCTCCTACATGTCAATCATTCTGGTTATTTGTTTATGTAAGGCCGTCCTCACCATTGTTTCTTTCAAAATGGCCGAGGGTCCTAAGAGAAAAAGGTTCTACGAAGTGTATGAGAAGGAAAGAAAGGCCTCAGAAGAGGCAGATATATCCCAGAATGCTTTGCACAGAAAGCTCTCCTCGCAAAGCATTCTGGGATTTGCTGTCACAGCAGCCTGCTGTCGCTGTAGGCTGTCACTACTCGACAGTAGCAACTAATAACAAAGATGGCACAGCGCGGCGGGGGAGGAGCTACGTGACCTACAGACCAAAAAGTATTAATCATCTGTCGGAACGGTCAGTTAAATGAGTTCTCTATAAAGTCCACTATATAGTCCCCGCTCTATTGATTGAGGGAT
>NW_015150617.1:584812-594343 GCF_000732505.1 Cyprinodon variegatus
TCCTCACTTGACACCTGCACCAAATCAGCTCATTAGTCCAGTCTTTGTTCAGTCTCCCATTAATACTCTCCCTGTTCAGTTCCTCAGTGCTGGTTCCTGGTCTTTCCCTGGCTCCTCATGCTTGTTTTCCTTAATGTTGCCAGGATTCTGGTTTGTTTTACATTCTTATTTTGGATTTTTGGGTTCATGCCTCAGTTGCGTAAATCTAGAAAATCTCACCTCTGCATTTGGCTTCTCAAAACCACAACCAAACCCTGACAGCACCGTGTTGTCACTGCTGGAAGATGCCTGGAGTGACTTGTTACTATATTTGGGCAAAACTGGCCAATGATGGCAATGAAAATTATAATTTTTAGTTTTTTACTGTTTAATGCTAAACTCATTATATCACACTGAATCTATTACCTTCAGGTATAGATAATGATCTATTGATTATTCTTTGCTGACCGGACTTTCCCTTTAAGTGACCTAATTTTCTCAGACATTATTAAAAGAAGCATTGGAAAGGTACACTTTTAGTGAAGTAACTTTATTGAGGATAAATCACTAACAATAAAACATAAACTAGTGAAAATGACCCTCTCAAAATTTGAGATACTCCGATATTAGAACAAAACCTAACAATGTTTTTCCTCACCTTTAATGCCTCCAATCAAACAGATTATTATGTTTAAATATTGTACCCCAAATTTTTGAAAATGAATGCATATTTTTATAGCCCCACCCCAAAACCTAAAAAAGATCAAAATAAAGCGTTTAACTCCCATATGGGAGTTAAAACATATTGACTTATGTAGATTAATAATGCAATTTCTCACAGCTTTGAAACTTTGCATATTTGTGGTTAAGAAAAAAACTTTACCTGTTTGAAAAAAAGGGATGAATAACTTGGTGTGTTTCACATTTAGACACCCATGAACAGATGCCTAAAATACAAGCAAAAACTGAATATTTATGCAATACATTCTCATTGACTTAGAAGAAGAATCAACTTTATTGTCTCTCTCTTATATACTCTCTGCATTTAACCCATCCCTTTGGGGAGCAGTGGGCTGCAACAGAAGGAAGCAGTGTGGGGTTAAGGGTCTTGCTCACGGACTCCGTGTGCAGGCTGTGGGAATCGAACTGGGTGATTGCAACTTTCTCAGAGCACAACTGCACTGCTCTAACCACCAGGATCATCAGTGTGGCCTGTTAAATTATCAGTTTCTACTTGTTAAAAGGAGTTTTTCCTCTCCACTGTCACTACAAGCATGCTTAGTGTGAGGGATTTCCTTTAAATCAATGAGTCGATGCAAACAACAGGTTTTCCTTAAATAGAAAACGTTGAATCAATCGGACTGGATGATCTGGTGAACTGGAAAGTTAAATGTTTTGTGAATTGGTGCTATAGAAATAAACTGAAATGAATTTATATGACAATCTCTGGCCAAGCTACTTCAAAGTAAATGAGAACTTTTTACAGAGATACTAATTCCTGGCAAGTGTACCTATTTTAATTGTTTAAATGTTAAAGGTATAGCCAGAATATAGAGGGGGGGGGGGCCTAGGCAGGTCATGGTTCTGCATAATAAACAAATTGAACGGGCTGAGCAGTGGTTCTTTATCGCTAATTTTAGAACATTTTGAAAGATCATTTGCTGACTGCAGAGACACAAAGCGTTCCCTTCTTTCCAATACAACACAAAATCTAGTTCTGGAAAAAAATTGTTTTCAGAACATAAAATTCTGTTTATTTTCCACTTGACTTTTATATTTTAATGTGAACATTTAAATGATTAATATAATTTTATGGTCAGTTTATTATTAATAACTGAGGATTTCAGTTAGGACATTCAGCCTGAGACTATCACTGCTGACATCTTATTTTAGAGGCAAACTACTTCTGGAGTGTTTGGTTGTGAAATATGTTCCGAGGGAACAACGAATCATCTGGTTGGGGGTGGCTGTAGAGGTGGCCCCCTTCTAGCTCCACCCCTGGAGAAGGGCTCATTCACTTTTTAAAATTCAAATACAAAATCTTTTCTGATTCTCTGTTTTTCTATTTTAAAAAAAATCATATGCTGGGGATCATTGCATTACAGAAATCAATCATGTTCCTGTTTTCATCATGGATAGGTCATGGGACAAAGATGCAGGAAAATATTCCCTATTGTTAGAAGATTATAAAATTCATGAATTTTTGGATAGTAAATAATGTGGAAAGTGATCGATTTAGCAAACATAGGCAGAGATTTAAAGGGCAGCAGAAGAAAAACAGCCATTAGCCATGCCTCACTGCCCGAGCTTCATTAGACCTTTACTTGTTCATATCCTTTGTTACACAAATGTGATGTTCTAATATTCATCATTAAGTATCCTGAGACTTTTTCTTGTCTTTGTGGTTTGTGGTTGAACCATGACGTTTGCACAAGCCTGATACACAGAGGACGGTTATTCATCTCCTGCCAGAAGAAGCTATTATTAATGTTGTCAAGCTTCACCGGCTTGTGATGCTCAATATATTAGTCACATTACTGAACAGGTTCCCTATGGTATTCACTGACCCGTCTCACACACATGCATGTGCACGCACACACAACCCCCCCATTGACTTCAGACATAATCATAGGTATGACATGGTGACGACACCTTTAATCAGAGCTGTAAAAGAAATGAAGACAGGGCTCCTTTTTAAAAAGGAATTATAGTGTGAAACCTGCCCTCTACTCTCTGGAAGAACTGCCAGTTCAATTCCCACCTGACACGACACCTTGGACCATAAAGAATAAGGTACATAATCAGACGGATGAAACACTTGGAGGCAGGTGGAAAGCAAGCATTCAATAAAAAGACCTTTAAAAGTTACATAAGGAAATGTCAGTTTGTTTTTAATATTTCCTGCAATTTAAAGAACATCAGAACTTTGAAAATAAAAGTGGCTTTTAAAAATGTCACAGTGCAGAGGAGCGTGTGTTCTGAATCAGAGGTCTTTAGTGATGGACAAGGCTGTTAACATTGGGATGTTTTAACAAATAAAAACCAAAAATTACTTTTTATGCAGTAAATGTGAAAAATACACAGCTGGTTAAAATACCATGAGATTTAACTCAAAGAAAAAGACCAATTTTAACCATTTCTGTAACCTTGTACTTATTCTATATCCTGTATAATACATGCCTGTGAATAACAAAACATTGATCTAACCATAATTAATTAAATGAAAAGCTGAATGTTGATCAGAGAGGTTTCCCAGAGTTTTTGCAAGTTAAAAAACCCCCTTTTGGCCAATAAAAATATTGTTAATAACTTCTAAGCAGACAAAGAAGTGAAGAGAATATGATCTGTAAAATATAAAATTTTGAAAAGAATGCAATAGATAAAACACAATCTGAAAAACAACATTTTGAAGAAAATAATATAAGAAGATACACAATCTGTAAAAATAGTACAATAAAAAAAACCACTACAACAAAAAAGAAAGAAATCAGAAAAATGTATTTTTATTGCAAAAGTTTTCAAGGTTTCACATCAGGATTGCATCTCTTTTTTTAAATTTCCATCTACAATTTATATATATATATTTCCATTAAGAAATCAGGCCCTTTCTTGCACAAATAATGGAACCAATTTTATTTTATAGCAGCCTTGCAGCAAAAAGCTGTGATTCTACATGGACTCTCCATAATGTTTGGAATAAAAAATAGTGTTTCAAAACAGAAGTTTTCCATTTCAATAGAAACATCAAAATCTGGCAATATTCCCCCTAAAACATTTGGAGAAGGTATTTTAGTTTCCCACTTGAATTTACCAAAGGGTGACTTTAGGAAACAATCCACAGTATGAGTTCTAGAGACGTTCTGTTGGGTCGCCTCAGCAAGCAAACCAGCAGCTATCGGGACCCAGGATGTAGTTTGCTGATGGAGCTGGAGTTGATGATGTCATCATACACCTGCTGCAACAAACCCACTGTCATTTAGACAAGGCAGACGGAACTGTGAGGATCATGATCTTTGATTTCTCCAGAACATTTAACACCATTTAGCCTGACTGACTATGAGAGATTAAAGCACTATTCTCTGTTTTTCCATTTGTAGATCACTAATATAAGATTCTTCCAGATCAAAATCACATTCCCAAACTGAACTGTTATCAAATAAATTACAGCACAATGTTACATATCTTCTAGAAATCTATTGAGGAGAGTGTGATGTCGTCCTCCATCATCTTCTGGGGTAACAGTATTAGAGCAAACGACTAATAAAAAAAACTCAGCAATCTAATTAAGAAGGCCAGCTCTGTTCTAGGAACTCCTCTAGAACCTCTGGATATGGTTTCACAAAGAAGAATCCTTCCTAAAGTGAAGAAGATGATGGACAACAGTGAACATCATCTTCATCAGACTGTTAAATTCCAAAATTGTCTTCAGTCAGATGCTTCTCCATATCTGGTACAGGACAGACCACTACAGAAGATCCTTCCTGCTATCAACATCTATAACAACTCAATTAATTAAAAAAATAAACACCCTATGAGTTACTGGAACATTTAACTTCCCTTTGAGATAAATAACGTATTTTCTAATTGAATTGAATTTGAATGATGCTGACAGACTCCAACCAAAGGCGAAATACTGAGACTTATAAGCTGTTCTGGCAGTGCTTCCTTAAAGGTGTAAAAAAAAATGCATCCATTTTATTTCCTATAAAGACTGGTTTATTTATTAAATAATTGTACCAGAAGGTAATAACCTTTTATTTTAGGGTGTGAAGACTTTTTTATCCACTGCATTATAAAATGTATGGGCTGCTGGTGAGTTGTATCATTAGGACCACATAAGAATCTGACTCTAGCGATAAAAAAACAAAACAAAATCAAAACTGTAGGCTTCCTGGGTAATGACCCACAAATTACTGCATGAGGCCAAATGCTCCACTCCATTTATGAATAATTGTTGTTTACACAAATGGTAAAAATCATAGGCCAAACAATGAAAGTTGATGTGTTTCACTCATGCTGCCAGTAGTGACCTGAAATCTGATTTGCTCTTATGAGAGGATCTTTTAAATAGAACAGCTGAAAACAAATTCACATGGGGGTGCGCTTATGTGTATGTATATTTACAACTTTAAAAAAATGATAAGAATTTAGTTCGTTTTCATATCTAGTCTTATGTGTGTACGGTCAGGGGCGGATTTAGGAAATGTGGGGCCCTAGGCAAAAACAGGCAGGGGGCCTGTGAAATTAGAAGACACATAAAACAGCCCCATTCTCCAGATAGAGAAATGTTAATAGAATAGACATCCATTATCTGTTCTAGGTTGTGTCCCTCTCTTCTTGTCCCTTTTCTTCTTGTTTTCCTCTCTATGTTTTGTACTCAGCTGACTTTTCATGCTGTCTCTAAAGGAATGAAAGATTTTTTCCAAGCACTAAGCTCACTTAGCTGATTGCTCCTTCCTGTGTTTCCAAAAAGGCCAAAGTAAATAACCCAGTCCTTCTTTTCACTGTAGACAAGCCATGATCTGCTTATCTGTTCTCCATTTTTCATTTGGATGAAATAATAGCTGCATGAATCATGACAGCAGACAAGATAGAGGAGAGCAGGAGGCGGGGTTACCAATCTACTCGCTCTGGAGAGCAGAGTTCGCTGCTTTTAGATGTTGTCTCCAAAGTCTCCAGTAGCAGGGGTCTGAAAAGTGGCTAAATATAGCGACTAAAGCGCTAAGTTGGCAACACTGCTCTTTGCATGGTTTGTTTTCAAATGGTTTGCTGATATGTTTGTGTTTTTTTGAGTTTTTGCAGCACTAGTTGCTCTTGTTTTGACAGTAGGTTGACATAAAGTGGGGTATGACGGAGGGGGAGAGACATGCAGCAAAGGACCGCAGGCCGTTCGAGGGTCGGCCATGTTGAAAACTAAGGCCTCTGTACAGGGGTTGTGTTTACTACCTACTGCGTCACCTGCATGGACCTTTCTGAACATGTGCAGCAAATGGACTGATCCAATGTGGTGGACACTGAAGGGGGGGTCGCTGAGACACACTTAATATTATCAGCGTTCTGATGGCATTTTGGTGAAAAGATTTTTATTAAAAACATTATTATTGTGCACAAATTAGGAATAGTTGTATTAACCATACATGAAAACAGAGTTTTATGGGCCCCCAAAGAACCTGGGGGCAACTGCCTAGTATTGCCTAATGGGAAATCTCCCCCTGCATGCAGTATCTGTAAGCATTAGGCCCTCTAACTGTTTTGGCCTCTGCTGCATCCGAATTTCCCCTCCAGGACAGTAAATTCTCATTTTTAACCCATCCTGATTTTTTGTTTGATTGTTTTTCTGTTGATCACTAAACCAGTTAAGATAGAAACATAGAAATACATAAAAGTTATAATTTGTAATTCGTATATAATTTAACTCGTGTTCATCCGCTTCTGTAAAATATAGAAAATTTGTGCAAACCATGAAAGTATAGTTAAATTGCCTCCATCTAACAGTGTTTCAAACTGTGAGCTGTGAAAAATAAAGGTAAATATAGTACTTTGGACTTCAGTCTGATTTAAAGGTTTGCTGGAAAGTAAAAAACTTAAAGTGACAGTTTGTTGTATTTCTGAATTTAAACTTTAACAACAGCATATTCTAACACCAGCAGTCATAATGTCTGCCTCAGTTCTGACATTACCTTTTTTCCGACAAGCTTCACTTTGGTAATTATAGTCATCTGAAATGACATGCATGTAAAACCTTGCACCAAAAACACAGCAGCGTTTAACCACACTGGACTGACATGTGCAGCCACATTTACATACAGCTTAATGTGCCGCAGCAGAGCAGCTGATTCGCTAATCTGGGCCTCTCCTTCCTGGTTAGATGGTTGGTTAGAAGTTAAAAAGGAGACGCTTTAGTGNGCTGTGAAAAATAAAGGTAAATATAGTACTTTGGACTTCAGTCTGATTTAAAGGTTTGCTGGAAAGTAAAAAACTTAAAGTGACAGTTTGTTGTATTTCTGAATTTAAACTTTAACAACAGCATATTCTAACACCAGCAGTCATAATGTCTGCCTCAGTTCTGACATTACCTTTTTTCCGACAAGCTTCACTTTGGTAATTATAGTCATCTGAAATGACATGCATGTAAAACCTTGCACCAAAAACACAGCAGCGTTTAACCACACTGGACTGACATGTGCAGCCACATTTACATACAGCTTAATGTGCCGCAGCAGAGCAGCTGATTCGCTAATCTGGGCCTCTCCTTCCTGGTTAGATGGTTGGTTAGAAGTTAAAAAGGAGACGCTTTAGTGGGAACCTGCAGCCTGAACGCTGCAGTTTCAGCCTGTTTCAGTTCCAGTGATATTTTGTCTGTGAAAACAGCTGCTGTCAAACGATAGACTGAATTAAGCAACATTCTTCTCTTCCTAAAAAACTGTTGGTTAAATCTGAAAGCGTAGATATAATGACACTGGCATTGGTGAATGGCTGCTTATCTGACAGCTGAAAGTGTGTTTGGAATTACTCTATACATTAAATTCACACCCATTTTTGTAGATCTAAATAAATAGATTAACATATATATTTTTTTCCTCCAGCTTTTTTTTTTTATTGTCATTCCACTGTCACAAGTACAGAGCAACGAAATTCACTCTCTGCATTTAAACCCTCCTCTTGGGGAGCAGTTGGCTGCCATTGCGCTGCTCAGGTAGGTTAAGGGTCCATGCTCAGGGACCCAGAGAGGCAGACTGTGGGAGTGGGCTTCAAACTCACAACCTCAGGATTCCAAGCTGTATGCTCCAACCACTAGGCCCCCAGTCCCCTTAATAAAAAATAAAAAATTATATATATATATATATAAAAATTTTTTTATTCAATTTTTCATGAACAAACTTGAAAATGAAGCAGCTTGAGTTCGTTTAGCAGCAGCTGCAGCCTGCAGATGGCAGCAGAGGACAGTGAATGAGCTGATGAATTAATCCTATTATAGGATAAACATATATACCGTTTAAACTGTGATAAACAAACTATAATTTCGTGTATATTGGAATTTAATTTCCTTTATGTCTTAGTTTCCTTGTACATTCCAAGAATTTAGTGCCTTTTCATAATATTGACAGATATGGACACAGGAAAGTAGAGTTGGCTGAAGAAGATCCTTTGTCATGAATATCTTTGATTGTGTTGCTCCTCAGTTACTTTTAACATTTTGTTCTCTTTTTTAAGTGTGATACAAACCTAACCACCTGGCAATGTGCTTCTCTATTTTAAATCTCCTTAATAGTAATGAAAAGCTTAAAGCCATTATGCTATCAATGTGATAAAAAGAAAAACCTACTTTTATTATTACAATAACAAAAGCCCTTTCATCTCAACAAGTGGAACTGTGTTTTTTTCACGGTGAGGATTTGTTGTTTTATTTGTTTCGTTATTTATGACTCAGCTAAAACATACTTGTAAACATAATCTGATGCTTTTCCATGAAGGCTGTTATCGGCAAAATGAAGCTTGTTCTGTAAGTGTGCCATCGTGTCCAGTTGAACACATGATCTGTAGGATCTCCTTGTTCTTTCTTCTTTTATACATTTCTATGCACTGCTCAGAGAAATATATTAGAGCTCCTAAACATGCATTTGGTTTATTCTACAAAACTGCATGTTTGATCTGTTCTTTAAAAACGGTGTGTTTGCCTTTTACCGTAATGTTGTTTAGATAAAGAGAGATATGGAATACATGTGCTGTGTTGTTTCTCTCTGTTTCAGCCTCATCTCTTGTTTATTTTGCATGTTTACTGTCAGATGGACTAAACATTGCTGCTGTTTGTTCCTTTTCTGCTTACAACAAACAGAATGAAGCCTGCAGCCGCTGCTGTTGTCACTGTTTGTAGTTCAGACGTTCAATTATTCCACAGCACCAACCTTCATCTAATTATCATTACACACACAGACACACACACACACGCACCCACACACACACACACACACAGTCTATTATCATCTCTCTTTATGTGACAGCACTGAACAACAAGAATTATACACCTTAATTAAGCAGGCAACATGTCAGTGTATTTATAATCACTTCTAACACTGAGAGACAGATTCAACAACTCCAACACAGACAGTGAAAGGCGTTCTGGAAACACTGGAAAAACACTGTAAATCAAACCACTTAGAACAAAAGACACTGTAAAACACACTGAGCTAACTCAAAAAAAGATCTGAGCTTGATTAAATACTGATAGAAAATCTAAGAAATACTGAGAGATATCACTATCTTCTATGAGCCACTATTATACAGATTATTGGCGGTCCACATGCAGAACACTGGTCTAAAGAAAAGTTTCAAAACCTTGAATCATAAAAACTAAAATATAAAATCTCTTTTAAAGTTTTTTTCCCTGATATAACATGGAAAGAATCCTGTTGGCTCGACTTAAATCGATAGTAAACATCAGCTTCACAACCAGCCTTTGCTTTGGCAGCAGCCTATAATAGTATATTCATACTAAGAATCCAAACTTCTGAAAGTTCTTTAAATCTGAAATGATTCCATCCTGTTCAATAA
>NW_015150617.1:596691-597788 GCF_000732505.1 Cyprinodon variegatus
ATCTATCTATCTATCTATCTATCTATCTATCTATCTATCTATCTATCTATCTATCTATCTATCTATCTATCTATCTATCTAACTTAACAGTTAACTGTTCCTTAAGCCTAAAGTAGTCTAAAAGTGTAAAAGTGGTTTTAGGTGGATGTTTGCACTCCTAGGTCCAACAGCTTTTGTTTTAAAGGGGAAGTTGTGCTTTAGAAGCAGCCGCCTCATACATATAATCTCCTCCTAATTGTAATGAGACTAAAGGCTATTCACTGTGAATGAGACAAAGCTTTGGAGGTTTGGGATCCATTTTTCTCTCAACTTCAAGGTGTCTTAAGTGAGTTTCAGGTCTGAAATCATTGCAGCTCTGTTTGTGTTTCTGAGAATTGAAACCTGAAAATGCATGGGTCCTTTTTCTGTGACAGTTAGGGATTCTGATAAATGTCGGTTTAAACCGAACACTTTGTTTTATACATGACTTTGCTTTCCTGACTCGTAACAGAAGGGCCTCTCTGTTCACTGTTGGGATCGGGTCTGTTCTCTCGCCTGTCTTATATGTGCATCCATGTTTTTGTAACAGTTGGTGCACTTTTTGAGTGCTGCTTACTAAACAGAAGTATCGACATAGCAAATTACGCACAGTGGAATATAAACAGAGGGAAAATATTTAACGTTAAATGTAAAACACACTTATATACACGCTGAGGTGTCATCTCCATGTAATGCCAAACTTAGAAGAAAGAACTGTAAATTAGAAATGCACTTATCTTATAGATTTAGTAGATTTTGATTAAAGGATGATTTTACCTGCGGCCAAATCAACTGTTTAATAACGATTTCTGGTAATTTTGGACATCTTAATTAAGAAAGGTTGCAAATGTCAAAAAATCTTATCTTCTTTATTCTTTGGTTTTCATGCTTGGTTAACATCAGGGAAAATCAGCTACAGTAGCAGCCATTCAAAATTTCCCACTTTCCTTGATGGGCCCTTGGCTGGTCCCCTGCATTTCCTTTTCAAACATCTCTGTACTACAGAGATGGGAAGTAACGAAGTACAAATACTTCCATTACTGTACTCAGGTAGATTCTTCTGATATTTTTACTTTACT
>NW_015150617.1:598182-599953 GCF_000732505.1 Cyprinodon variegatus
TTTTACCAGAGTATTTTTTAACACAAGTATCTGTACTTTTACTCAAGTACGGAAAGTGAGTACTTTTGCCATCTCTGCTGTACTAAAATATTCTTTCTGTCATGATTTGTGGACAGCAAGATCTAAAGAGAACTCTGTAATTCAGTAAAAGGGTGGAGTCAGAGTAAAAGATATGCAAGAGGGGATCAGTCCAGTGACTGAAGTTGGAGGGGATTTCTCTGGGAGTTGGAGGGAAGTGTGCTGCCATTCAGGTGGCGTTTGACTAAGAAGGGCCATCTTGAATGGCTGCAACTGTAATTATCTGTCAACATCGTCAGATAATTTCATTAAGCTTTACCTGAAGTTTGCAGCATTAATTCTTCCTAGTATAACTGTTTTGTTTGTTTTTGTTTTTTTTACTTTCTGACATTCAGTTTCTGCTACAAAAATATAATTAATAAAATGTGTCATTACATTTCAGTCGTGTGATTTTGATCAGGAAGAATCTAATGATCTAGAAATGGAACAACAGAGAGGAGAGTTCTTCTAATAAATGCAAAAACAGCCTGCCATAGACCACTTTAAATAAACCGACGCATTAACTCGAGCAACAATCTTCTCCTTCTCCATCTTCCTCTCCTTTGCAGCTGTAGCTCTGTTTCTCTGTCTTTTAAACACATTCTCCATTTTTTTCTTTTTCATTTCTCCATTAAAGTCTCCGGCTCCAGTGGGGTGAAATAGGCGCTTCCTGTGGAGTAGAATTCTAAGCAGAGTAGTTCTACGCATGAATACATCAGGTGGTTTCTGAAAGTTATAGGTTCTTTAAAATTACTCTGAAAATGAGACAGAAAATATTGAAAAAAAAATAATTTGTACTTTTTAATACTTATGTACTTTTAAATCCATGTAATTTGGAATATTTTCAAAACTGAGTACTTTAGTACTTAACCTGAGTAGATTATTGACTGAATAACTTTTACTTGTTGAGATTATTGATACTCATAGTAAGATTTTACTATGAGTATCAGTACTTTTACTTAGATACTACTGTTGTGTAATTCCACAGTTGTATAATCATTTGAATATTTAAACTGTCTTCAGCTTTTTTTATTACTTGACATTAATATTCACTTATCTTAGACATCACAAATACATTTGTGACTAAAACATTTTCTGTTTGTTGCATATATATATCTTATTTAAGATATACCTGGTTATTATTGTTGTTTAAAAATAGTATGTTTATCAGTTTAGTAGTTATTGTAAATTGACCATTTGGTTAAACTGAAATTCCTGGTCAGATGTCGGGGGATGTAAAATTTTATGCCAAATAATTATTTCATTTTAAGCTGGTGATTTACTATCAATTATCAGTTGAAACAACATCAACATCCCCTGTTAAAGGAAGTAAACAGAGTGTTATAATTAATTTATTCAGCTCTGCTACTAAAAAAAGAAAAACATTTTGCCTTTTCATAGCTGATTAATGGTCTTGTGCAGTTTTTTTCTCAGACTGTTTTGAACAGGTGTCTCAGGGCCTTTTTAATTGTGACAAAAGGATGATAACGGCTAGCGGCTGGCTAGCTCAAGTGGTAAGTCACCCTTCTTGCAGATGGAATAAGCTGCCAGTGTGGGTCCTTAGGCAAGACCCTTCAGGCTAAGGCCTGCTTTGGGGAGTGGGGGCATAGTGGTTGGGCGGCGCTGAGCCCCACAGACTGCCCCTCTGGGTCTCTGTTAGAGACTGACACGGGAGTGGATTTTCACTCCTGTCCCGTCCCACTCCCACAGAAAA
>NW_015150617.1:600495-603464 GCF_000732505.1 Cyprinodon variegatus
CAGGAAAAATGTCAGTCTCTAGTCTCTGATAAAGACCCTCTGTCGCACATCACATGCCGGGCGCTGCACAATGGCTGCCCACTGCTCCTCAAGGGGATTGGTTAAATGCAGAGAGGGCTTTTGTGACAGTGTTATGACAATAAAACGCTGTAAAAAATACAATTTCCTGAAATTATTTTAACCTAGGTAAAACAAATCCTGGGACTTTGAATCCCAGAGATTTTGTTTCTCTTCTGGATAAAATCATAAGAAGAGCTAGTTTACTGTAACATCTTCTTACATATTTATAGATCAGTGCTTCTAATTTCTTTTTGTTTGCTTCTGTCTCCTCGAACCCCAGTGAACCTCAGCAGATAGCTGCTCTCAATGAGCTTGATTCTGTTTTTCCTCTCCACTGTTGCTGCAAGCATGCTTGGTGTGAGTCGATGCATTTAGCTGGTTTTCAAAAGATGGAAAACTTTGACCCAATCTGACTGTATGATCTGGTTGGTTTGTCTCTGTAACCTCTCTGGAGATGTCGTGTTGTGAAATGGTCCTTTAAAATGAATTAAATTGGAATTCAATGAAATAAAATCCTAAAGCTTTCATTAGAAAAGAGGCTAATAAGACTTGCAGGAGAACTATATGCAAGTTAAAAATGATAACATGGAAAATGACCCAATAAACTGGAAGCCCACTAAAATCCATGCTGGGGTCCACAATGACTCACAAAGTCTAAATCAGCAACCAGTTCTAACACCCAGTTGTGATCACAAGCTGATAGATGTGACGACTCTGAATGACGCAGAACAGCCTTAGATTCAAGTGTTTCTCCAACTAACAGGACAGAAGAGAATAAGGGCAGAAATATTCTCCTCTTTAATAAATAAGACAGAGACTGAATCTATTCATACTGATTCTTATATCAGATGCTCAGTTTTCAATTTCATTACAGAGAACTGAATATCTTCAAAGCTTTATTTCACAAAGTGAATCTAATTTATAGAGTTAAATTTCTGTGAAAAGTATTTTTATGATAATTTCTTACAGATCACGGAAACATTATGTTCATTAATATTTCACTCCTGTATAATGAATCGGTATTATACATGAGTTTTAATTAAAATGTTGAACTTTTAAAGATAAGGTTTTTTTTTTAGATGTACCTATATTATGTAAATCACATCTAGAATCTGTGTTTTAATTGAATTAACCAAATCAGAATAATTATTTTACAGATATGTACACATTCAAGGACTTTGAATTATTTGATTATAATGATGTGCTTACTTAAAAAACAATAATAATAATGTAATTAAAACAAAGTCAGAAAAATGCTACAGGAAAGAGTGTAAATTACATACATACCATAAATCAGAGTTGTCAAGTAACAATGTCCAAATACCTTGTTACCTTATTTAACGAGACATTTTTGCTACCTATACTTTACTGGAGTGATGATTTTTTACATGACTTTTCACTACTCCTTACATTTAAAAATATACTTGCTAGTTTTGTTTCTTTTAAGCTCATTTTCTATGTTAGTATAAAAAAACAAAAACAAAAAAAACATCAAAATAAATTGTTTTATTCAGACAATTAATTTCTTTGCAGTTGGACTTGGTGCTGCCCCAACTTGTTCCCCACATACCAAAATAAATCGTTTTTAAAGATGTTTTAAAGATAAATTTGACACTGTCGCCATTAGTTATAAAACTAAGAAAATAAAGTCTAAGGAAGTTATTATCCAGAATTGTGGAAAAATTTTACTTTAATAGGGTAGAGCAGTAAAGCTTCTGGCGTTAACATTTTCCTGCATTACTTTACTTTTACTTTTATATTTTAAGTAGTTTTAAAAATATTTTAAGTAGTTTTAAAAACAGCACCAAACCCAGTGCCAGCTGCATAATTTTTGTGATGCCAGTGAAACTGTGTTTGGTGCTGTGTCTTATCTTAAGTTATCTAATACCAAGCAGGACGTGTTTGCTTTTCTTTGTTATTGCTAAAGCAAAGGTAGCACCAATAAAACAAATCACTACCACAACTTGAGCTTGTTGCTGCAGTTTTAGCTGTGCGTCTGGACAAAATGCTTTCAGTTCAACTTGGGCTCAATCTGAGTGACTCATTCTCCTGGTGTGACAGCACATGAGAATGTATAGCAGTACATTGCAAACACAACGACACCGTTCAAAACATATGCAGCTAATAGAGTGTCCATCATTCGTGATCTTACAAAAGTTGAGTGGAGATACATCAAGTGTCAAAGTTGAATCCAGCTGATGCAGCCTCTAGAGGCATGAAGGTTGGCTGTCTTTTAAAGTTTTCCACCTGGATCAGTGGGCCGCAATTCCTCATTAAATCTAAAATCCAATGGCCAGCAGTGATTAAAAAATGACCTGTCCATTTGGAAGCTGATCCAGAGGTTCAACATTAGATCCTGACATGTGCAGCTGTGCTGGAAGAAGTGTGTCACACCACCAAGCTGCTAATGTACTTTCCATTGGACAAAGCTAAAAATATGTGTTGCATGGATCCTGAAATCAAATGTGTGATAATAGGGACAATAAAATAGATGCTCATCTCACAACTGATGATCCGTCCGAGGCTGAGGAAGCCATAGTGGGCGTTGTGCAAAAAAAAATATGGCACTGAAATGGTTGCCCTGAGCTCTGGTGCAAGTAGTCAGTACAAGCTTGATCCTGTTGTTACTGATGGTGTGTTGAGAGTGGGTGGCAGACTGAGCAAAGCAGCATTACCTATAGAAACAAAACATCCTGCAATATTGCCCTAAAGAGAACCATGTTTTCAAGCTCATTCTTCAACATATCCATGAAAAAGTTGGACAGAGAGGAAGAAATCACATGCTTTCTACCCTTCGACGAAAAAACTGGATCCTTCATACTAATTTAGTAGCCAGAAATGTCATAATCTGGCCTGTTTGATCTCCCTTAATTAGTCATTCCTTTCACCTGTCGTTTTCCCTCCCTGCC
>NW_015150617.1:604097-610053 GCF_000732505.1 Cyprinodon variegatus
AGGATCAGCTTCCAGCATGACCTCTGGGACTGCAGCACTGGGGACATTCGTGGTCTGGACTGTTAAACCAGGTAAGTGACTCACTGAGAACATCATCTTCAGTCAGATGATCGTGGTCACTTACCTGTGTTTCTCCCCTAGAGTGTCTGAGATTGGGCGGTGCCCCGCCCCCCCCGCCTGCAGTGTCCGCGAGCCACAGCTCCGCTTTTGTTTTGTGTTTTATTTAATAAACGTTTGAACTTTCCTACTGACTGTCTCTCGTTGAATACTGGGTCTCTCTGTCCTCGGTTCATGACAAGAAAGATCATCAGAAACTGTATGGTGTGTGGAAGACAACAACAAAAGCCAGGTAGGCAAAAGATTTCAGATCTTCCTATTGACAGAATCTCAACTGATCTTCCACCATTTACTTATGTTGGTGCTTTGGACCAGTAGAAGTGAAGAGAGGCAGAACTATTGTAAAGAGATGTGGAGTTCTCTTTGCAGTTCACCTTGAGGTGGAACATTCTCTCAACAAAGATTCCTGCATAAACACCATCAGGAGATTTATTTGCCGCAGAGGAGAAGTCAAGGAAATCAGGTCGAACAACGGAACCAACTTCGTCAGCTCAAAACGTGAGTTAAAGCAAACCATGTTAGAGCTAAAGCAAAGCAAAATTCAAAAATGCTTAGCAGAAGATGGCATAAAGTGAACCCTCCTTATGGAGCCCATCATGGTGGTGTATGGGAGCGCCTGGTGCAGGAAATACAAAGGGTACTGTACTCCATCAAAAATCAGCAAGTACTAGATGATGAAGGTTTACACACAGTCTTATGTGAATTGGAGGCTATATTAAATGATCGCACGATTACAACTTCTTCTGAAGATCCCAATGATTTAGAGGCTCTTACTTCAAAACATTTGCTCCAGTTACAAGGAAAGCCTGTGCTGCCACCAGGTTTGTTCAAAAAGGAAGACATTACATGCGGAGACGTTGGAGGCAAGCACAACACATTGTGGACCTGTTCTGGAAACGGTTGGTGAAAGAATATCTCCTTATGTTGCAAGAGCGACAGAAATGGAACAAGACTTGCAGGAACTTTGCCACTGATGATGTGGTGCTGGTTGCTGATGAGACTGCACCAAGAAATTCTCATGGGAAGCATCACAGAAACCTTGGCGGATGCAAGCGAATTGGCTCGACATGTTCGAGTTAAGACGAGAACAAATTAACTGGAGAAGCTGATCAACAAGACATGTCTCCTGTTGGAGGCCGTGTAGAGACAATAGCAAATGTTTGTCTCCAACTGAGCTAAGTTCTGGAACCTCTGGCTCTACATTTATACTGATACTCATTTAATGACATGCTGAACATATCATTCTGCTACATACACTTTATACACACACAGACCATGCACATGACTAAACCAAGAACTCAGAACTCATGGAACATTGACTGTTTTTGCCTTTTTAATTTTCCACTAAAAGGACATATGGACAAAAAAAAAAAAAGAAAATAAAATGTATAACATGGACTACTGCATAAGTTAATGTTTAAATGAGGGATTTGTTAACACAAAAATGTTACTGCTAATGTTACTGATTTAGCATTTTTAATGGCCACTTATGCAGATGTTATAGTTATAGTTAGTTATAATTAGTTAGTTAGTTATAATTCTAGTACAGGAATTAGGGGCCGGGATGTTTATGCTAAATGTTTGTGATTTGTTATTTCTACCAATTTAGTTTTTTGGTATGTAAAATATATTTCAGTTAATTTAGAACCAAAATTTGCAATTTATTTTTAATATTTGGAATTTTTTTGGAGTAAGTTGTTAATTGTTAGACCCTCCCATCAATTTGAGTGATTAAGAGCACACCAGGTGTTGGGGGCGGTGTGCTAAATGTCTGTTGTGGACGGAAGGTTTTAAAAAATGATTTTTTTTTTACCACTTTTTTGGAAGCTTAAAATATAAAATTTCGCTTCTACTAACTTCCAAGACATTTTGATTATTATTTTTTTTGTTTGTTTATTTTTTTTTGCTTTTAAAATAAGTCAAGCTGGAGGTGCTGGCAAAACCAAAAACCACCCGTTACCACCCAAGGCCTTTATTGGAACTGAAGGCTGCAACAGTTTTACTTGAGTAAAAAGCATAATTTGATACTCTAACATCTACAAAAGTGTTTTTGAACAGTATTATGTATACTTCTACTTGAGAAATTAACATTAATATTTGACACCTCTGCTATAATCAGACTGGGCCAATTAGAACAATGAAGTGGAACTTTCTACTGTCAGCACATGCCCAAACTGGTGGAGTAAATCATGCAAAGTCAATAACTTGATGCAATTAGCTGTAAATTTTCTTGAAATGTTTTGTTAATGAAATAAGTAAAGTGAATTGAATTGATTTAAATGGATAATTGCAATGAGCAGAGTGCACAGGTGACTTGGCAGGTAAGGGTTTGTCCTGTAACAGGGCTTCCCCAGGGCTCTCTGGTCACTAGCTTCCCACCATCACAGTGTAAATGTGTTGGTGAATGACTCAATGTAATGTTACATACTTTGGGGTCAGTGGACTTGATAAAGCCCTATACAACACAAGACATTTACCAAAGAATACAGTACAAAGATTAGAGGAGTGGTAACCAGTAAACAGGTACCGAACAGATGTGGAATTACTGGGTTATTGGGTTAGGTCCTTACTCTGTGTATCAGAGTGGGGAGTGATAGCCTAGTGGTTAGAGCAGTGCGCTTGTGCTCTGAGAGCATTGCAAATTCCAGGTTTGATCCCCTCATCCTGCACTCTGGCAGCAATCCCCAAGGGGATGGGTTACATGGAGAGACATATTTCTCCTGTGTAAGATCAATAAAGTTCAATTTCAATTAGAATCACCTCTTAATTACAGTTCCTTAATTACAGTTCCTAGGTCTGTTAGTTTTGGTGTAAAGGGCTTTGTAGCCCTTCTTGAAGGAAGAGGCGGAACAGACTGTGACCAATAAATGTCTGTAAGGATTACATTAAAATGTGTTCACTCTGCTGAAATGCTAAACAGATCCTAGTTAAATAGAGAACCTATGGGTCACAGTGGAATGGGATGGATGGATGGATGGATGATGGATGGATGATGGATGGATGGATGGATGGATGATGGATGGATGATGGATGGANATGGATGGATGGATGGATGGATGGATGGATGCATGGATGGATGGATGATGGATGGATGCATGGATGGATGGATGATGGATGAATGGATGGATGGATGGACATAAATTGGTGTGAAGTTTCCCTCCTTCAATGTCTTTCCTATAATTTTCACATCCTCCTCTCTTCCTCCTATTCCTGCACTTCTCTTCCTCGTGTGTCTTTCCATCCATCTTCATCCATCTGCTCCTCCTCATCCTTACCAGTTAATGTGTCACTCTTTTGGTATGTCCCTTTGTGAATTAGATTCCTAATTGCTGCTGCAGATTAACTCACCTGCTGCCAGATTACAGGTTAACTCAGCTGAATGTGTGGTGGGTGGAGGGGAAACTTGGAATCTGGCTTTTTATATTAATTCATGTATTTTCTTTCCCTTTTCAATTTAAAATATTAGTGGCTTAAGGACCAGATGAGCATCTTTCTCATTTAAGTTAATAAATGTGACATTTTTAAGAGTTCAGGGTCACAAAGCATTAATGTAGATAAAGTTGGTCCTTGTTTTCTACCTTATATCAACATTTTGTCAACATGACATGCCATTTGTTTTCAACAATCCCATTAAACCACACATGAAGAAATCAAATGGATCCACAAATTAAGTTCTAGTAAAAGGACAGAGAGAGAGAATAACAGACGCACTTAAAGATGATAAGAATCAAACCAAAGGTTCTGAGGATCCCTCTATAAACACAGAGCTTCAGTGCTACTGGAACTTTTCCAAACAAGTACAGATCTGATGATGGACTAGGCTGTTCCAGTTCTTTTTCTTTCATGTTTGAATAAAAACCTGCAGCTGATGCAGTTTCCATGTTTTTCTAAAGCATCTGAAAGCTTTTGATGCTTCTAATGACTCCTTTTACAGAAGTTGGCTGGTTTAAGGTTATTTTAAGTAGTTTTTATTCCCTGATCATGGCTCCCTGGAACACTTTGAAGTTTTTACTGTGTGTTTTTACTGAATATCGATTCAACCCTTTAATTTGTATAAAACACATAATTTAGCTTTGCTGATACTCCTTTTTCACTTTTACAACATCACAGAATGATTAGCTGAAGCCTTCATGATTTTAACTGTTTAGGTTTTCAGGTGGGTTACATGGATCACTGAACAGGATCTCTGATCTAAGAAGCTCTAACATCTCAGGGAGGAGGAGGACCTGTCATCAGGTGAGCTCAAACTAAAGCAGAAGCTCGTCCTGCGCGCTGATTGGACGAAGCGGCACGTGCGAGGCTCCACGCAGGGACACGCACACACCTGTTGCTTTGTGTGGGAGGGAATCTCTGCATCTTTGCCAACGCTGGACCCTCTTTAGGGCTGGAAATTCACCCTCCGCCCGTTTCAGAGCAAGTTTCCTCCCATCTTGCTGTTTCAGAAGCAGAATCAGGACCTGGATCTGCAGCCTGGAGGTTTTCCTCCCTCTGTTCGCCTCACGGTGGCTGCTGCTCCTGGAGAGTCCGGTGCGCTTTACGCACAGCGCGGAGGAGACGCAGTGAGTTTCCATCTGACGGTGTTTAATGCGACTATAGACGGATTTGTTTATTTCTGCTTCATTAACCCTTTACAGGGCAACTTAGCACCCCCCCGTCCCTTAGTGAGGTCTAGAAGCACTAGATCTATATCCAGCCCTTCAGCAAAGATACTGCTACATGGCTGTACATCTTATTTTAGGATTTTACCAATTAGATGAGCCCTTGAATGATGGATTACCTACTGTAAATTAAGTTTTAAAAAGTTGACAAGTCAATAAAAAAAGGTAATAGGCTGATTGAAAAGTTAAAAAGTTAATAAGCCTAGAAAAAAATTATATTTAGGTTTATAAACTAAAAAATGTAAGTGTCAGTATCAGCATTAATGCCTCTAAGGTTATTTATCACCAAAAAAAAAAAAAAAAAGCGTTTCTTTCACTTTTGAAGTGTTTTTCATGAATTTCTTATAGAAGCACTTTTGTTATTTCTTAAAATATATTCCGGCAAGTTTGTTTTTTTTGTTATTACATTGACATTCATTTTTGCTATCAAAATATCCATATTTTTATAATGTTACAAATGTAATAAGGTCTTGTCCTGCATTCCAATAACACTGTTGGCTTGAAAGTATTTCACTGAGTGTCCTATAAAGAGGTAACAGGCTGATCGTTATTTTTACTTGATGAGAAAGGAGATCATCTACTATCCAGCCAGGCTGACAGTTTGAGCAACCGCTTATTAAACATAAAAAAAATCATGGAGAAATAACAGTAAGTCATTTTTATTCTATGAAACTTTAACTGTTTGATCTTTAAGCTCAAAAGAAAGGCTCAGTTTTGTTTAACTTGCTTAGACTAAGATGGAGAAAATGCAGCATTTAAAAGTCTTAGATGTGCTTATAGTGCAAACTGTTAGACTCTTTTTAAAGATGTGTATAGAGAAGATTTTGAGAAAGTCCACTCTAAACTTACATTACTGTGCTAACACTGTGAAACAAATCTCTTGAAAGTGTAAAAACCTTTAGAACTGATGTTTTATCCATTGCAAAATCCCCTTCATTTGAAATCCCTGTTTATATCACATTAGAGCTACGGGAAGCCGAATGTGCCAGAAGTTCGCTCCTATCAAAACATTAAAGTCGTAGGGAAATCATATTTAAATGTCAAATCATTCTGGTTTAAAAATGTATATAAATATACTCTTTTTCAGAATTGAGAAAATTTCTTTAAAAAAAAAAAATCCTGTCTTAAAATCTGTGTTTTTGTTGTTTTTTTTTCATTATTTTATGCAGGCCAGTTAGTTA
>NW_015150617.1:610793-626137 GCF_000732505.1 Cyprinodon variegatus
CTAAAGCCCAGCACCATTTATGATGTCAGAAATGAATAAGGATTAGAACGAACCTCATTGCAGGCGGATTCCAAACGGCACGACTTGCTTCTTCAGCAGATCCAACTGATTATCAGTTCAGGATTAAGTGGGCATCAGAAAGTGTACACGCTTCTTAATAGAAATTAAAAGATGAAGACAGTGCTTTGTTTTTGCTGTTCGGCTGTAGGGGCTTTAAATCAGTCAGTGGTTTTGTCAGCTTTCCACAGTGAAACCTGTAGCAGACTTCGGCCAATAATTATCCAGTGTGAACCAAGCTTAAGAGATGCAAATGTTACAGCAGCTCAAACTAGAATATAATAACTTCAATTAAATGCTCAGTTATGTGAGTTATTTCCTGCTTTATGACCTGCATTGCAGAAAATGTTTTTTTTTTTCTATGTTCTATAATTTAATAAAGTACCTGATGTGTTTTGTAGGCGTTCTGTATGTCGACGTTCTAAATGGCTTTTTTTGATGCAAACCAGAGGAACTTCACCCAAAACATAACACTGCCTTTCCCCAGCCGCTGTCTTCACACTGTAAACTAAACAAGTAAGTTGTGTTCTTTGCATTACAGCTTAAATTGTAATTAATATCCATCCATGTATTATAGGGCATGGCATTTGTAGTGTGTATCTCTACCTGTAGAGGGCAGGACTTCCACAGTTCCTGTTTCAGCCCTTAAAGGTCATTGTTTATGTAGTATTTATTTACTTTATGTCACTGCCTGTAAAGGTCAGTGCTCCTCTAGTTCAGCTCTATGCCTTTAAGAGGCAATATTTTGTACGGTTTATATTTTAGGACCAATTCAAGTCTCAGGAAATGAGTTCTCACATCTTAGGGAAAAACCTTTTCAGGTTTTAGGTCTAACAAAAAACTTCTTGGATCTTAGGAGAAAATTGATCAGGTCTCAGAAGATGACAAAGCTCTTTTTAAATAAATTTACAGAACTTCAAAGAAGCAGATATTTGATTTGAACTAAGACATTTTCACCTAAAAACATCTTCAAGGCTTATTTTGGGTCATAGAAAGAGTAATACATGCATGTTTTAGTCATATTTATTTGCCACTTTTGCCACCACTGTTGTCCGAGCTTGACCATTTCGCTTTGACCCACAATGCATCATGGGAAATGGAGTGATGCTGGATGTTTTAGGCAAGGATGTAGCTTTAATAAATTCAAATACTTGCTCAGTTTTTTCTTAAAACCTGAGAATTAAAAGGTTTTGTACAAAGGATTGAGACCTGTCAACAGTGTTGCCAACTCAGCGACTTTGTTGCTATATTTAGCGACCCCTGCAACAACTCTTTTTCAAAACAGCGACTAGCGACAAATCTAGCGACTTTCCTGGTGTCTGCCATGGGGCGCCTCCCGTGTCCCAACCCTGTTTTCCCGCTTCCGCAGGAGTCCCTCTCAGCGCTGCAGTCAGAGCCACAGCATGTTTACCCTCAGCTTCCAGACTGCAAATGAACCGCTCGCATGTGCAGGGATTGACAGCACAGGTTGATCACGCTGAAGTCAGCTCCCTCAGTTGCTGAACCTGCCATAGAGAGCCTTGACCAATATGATGAGGACCCACTCAAGCACAGCCTGCGTGTGTGGAGGGAAATCTTATTGGTTTGAAAAAAAATTAACAATAATTACCATTATTGGCTCACATTGTCATTGATTCTTTGTAGCCTTTTTTTGTTCCATTAAGATTGTTAATTGTTGTTGTTCAAAATGTTAATGTTTTGCCATGCTTTTTAAGCTCCTTAGTGGAGCACAAGGGGAAAAAAGTAAAAAAAAAGTTTAAAAAATATATATTATGCAAATTAGGCAATGACGTCATTCAGCGACTTCTAGCGACTTACAGCACAGCCAATAGCTACTTTCCTCACAGAGGAGTTGGCAACACTGCCTGTCAACCTTTTCTTTTTAAGACATGTTAACTGAGTTCCTGAGACCTGCAGTTGTCCTAAAATGTACACCCCAGTTTTGATGGTTTCTATCTTACAAGTACAGCTAAATTGTTTGTAGTTCCTCTTTCTTTCAGGTGAGGGCAGTCACTGTTATTTTTATCTCTACCTGTAGAGGTCAGTGTTTCTGTAGTTTAGCTTTCTGCCTGTAGATGGGGATGTTTTTATTACCAATCGGTTTTACACTCTGTCTATTGAAGGCTGAGCAATGTTTTCAAATTTTTCATGTGTCTGGGCATACACACCAGCTACCTGCGTACACTGATATTACACCCGTTACAAACCCAGGAGCATAGATGGTTACATGGCTTATTAAAATAATGAGATTACAGCAGCAATTTCCAATGGTTTACTTTTAATATAAATGATTTGGCCATCTAAAGCTTTGACCAGGGAGTGGAGTAAAATCACTTGCAATACATATTGCTGCATATCAGGTAGGTTGTATCAGGTCATGTTAGGTGGGTCTAATCCAGCTTTTATTGCTAACTGCAGTGTGTGCTTTACTAAACCCGTAGAATAGGCAAATAAGAGACCGGGTTTATTGTACTAATATAGTACACCGCCATGCAGGCGTGCGCACACCTGTGTGTGTGTAATTAAGTCAGTTTTTTGGTAAATGCCCTACGGCAGAGATTTTCTACCATGTGTGAGCAGTGTGCGATTTTGCAAAAGCTCAGAATACCAAAAATCGTAGCGCCTAGCAGCTGTGTCTAGCTCCTATTTGTTAACCTTTCTTGGGGTTAAGATCCAAGACAGTATCCTAAATAGGTAAGTCTTACTCCAAACAGCTTTCAACCTTAAAAACATCATCACATGATGGAAACATATAATAATACTAGACGATTTGCTTTCCATTTTGATTCAGATGGACCATTTGTCTTTGTAGATAGTTCCCACATGACTGATGCTTGGTTTTCTATTGTTGGGTTCAAGAGAGTCAAAAAAGATGTGATAAAACAGTAAAAAGAGGTTTTCATTAAATCCAGAGATTCAGAAAAAGTGCAGTTAGACAAACTTTGCTACTAAGCATCGAGTGAGGCTGACTAATACTCAGAGGACACAGAAGCTGTCTGATATGGAACAGATTTGTGATCGATTTTTTTATTAGCATAAAGGACATTGTCAAATATTTCAACAAAATCTGTGTAGCTTTCAAATCTACATCCATGTTAACTATGGAGAGTAGAAGAGAAACGTCTTATTACATTTAAATGCAGAAATTTCTGTTAAAGTCATGTAAAAAGGTCCATATAAATTAGATTTATATTCATCCAGGTTTTAGATTAGAAACAAAGGGCATAGAAGCATACTGTAGAAGCAAATATCAGTTACTTTCATGGAAAAACAATATGGGTTACTGTCCTTGTGTTTTGCACTTGTCCACCTCCAATTAACCTATTACAATAACAGTTGTCTTTGCTTTGGACTTTTTTTTAAGGACAGATGATCTAATGGGTCTCTGTAACACACTCCAGCACTTGACAAAGCTACGGCTCATGAAAATCTTTGTCAGCTACTCATAATGCTGTTCCTGAGTAACACCACTCACTGCTATACTATAATAAAGGCACTCAGACTTAGTAATTCCTTACGTAGTGTTTCTGTATTTCCTGTCTATACCTGTAAATGTTGATGTTTTTGTAATTCGTTATCATGTCTGGCCAAAGATGTCAGTTTTTTGCAATGCCTCACTCAGTCTGTTTGAGGCAGTGTTTCTTTTTTCCACATAATGAGGTCAGTATATCTACGTTTCAGCTCTCTGCCCCTAGAGGGTGGTGTTTTCCAGTCCTTTCAGGTGACCCCATGGCCTCAGTTCACAGGAATTCAAAGGAAATATGTCTACAACACCTTTATTGTAATATGTCCACATGTCTATTTACATAAACCCTCCGTGTCCTCATGCAAAAAGAAGATTGCACTAGTTACCTCTCTTCCACAGCTCTGTTAGGATCTCTATTCTAATGCTTCATCATTCACTTTATGCCAGGAGACTTTGACAGCACCATCGTTCGTGTTTCCATGGAAACAGTGGCCTCTGCCTGGGAACATGGCCCCTCAAACCTTTGTGACTTTGATGAGAGCAGGAAGATGCTGTGGGGTGAGTCAAACATTGAATGTTACTATTTCGTGGTCTGGACCTGATCCCACCATGCAGCTGAATCTCAGCTCTAATTCAGGCCCATGGTGGCACTGGAAAACCAACTCTCATAATCTAGCTCTGTTAATTCAGCCTTTATTGTGAAAGGTCATGAACAGGTCTGTACTCTACTGACAGAATTTTAGCCATCACTGGAGAAATAAAGGCTTAATTCAGCTTTAAAGGAATCTGTGTACCACAGTTTACTTGTGAGACAGAGGTATTTCACATCAGCAATCATCTTTTTTTTCCCCCACTTATAAGTGAAAAAGTAAAGATAGGGATCTGTAACATTTGACATATCAGTTGGAAATTAAATATTTGAATCCCATCTGAATCAGGAATCGGGGATTTGACAGACCAAATCCTGACAAACATTTAAACTTCTGTTTGATCTTCAGATTAGCTCATAAGCCGAACATGGAGACCTTTATGGATTGAGTTTTAATGTCTGAGCAGCAGCATCCAAGGAATACCTCACCAGCGTGTGGCTTGGAGCCCATCACTAATGGACTATACAGCAGGGGAGCAGTGTTCTTTTAAGTGATGAATTGCTCTTCTCCATCTGGTTATCAGACAGTATGGTTCCTAGGAGAACCATACTGTCTGACTGTACTGTGCCATGTGTAAAGTATGGTGGAGGAAGTATTATGCTGTTGGCCATATTTCGGGAACAGGAGTTGGTCCCTTATTTCCAAGGAGAGAAACTTTGATTGACTTAACCGATCAACAGTTGTTTTGCCCCTGACTGTGTAGGAATAGTTTGGAGATGGTTCCTCCCTCTACCAACAGGACTGAGCTCTAGGCAACAAAGTCAGGTCCACCAATAGAATCCAATAGAATATGTTTGGCATTAATTAGACTGGGTTTCCACACCATTTCCTCAAGTTCCGGGTACCAAGTGTCCATTTACCCTTTACTTCATGCTACAGTTTGAAGTATCATCTGTAGCTACATTTACATGAACATAAGTAACTGGAGTAAAGAGCCAGCCAGACTAAAAATGCACCATGTGAACATGGCAGCTGGAAGATTCTGAACTCATTTGACAGCTTATACTAGCAAAAGTTCCAATCTGCATGCATGCATGTAATAACCATGGATATACTGCTGTGGCAGTATATTCCAACATGCATGTTTACATGACACATTTCCACCCCCATTGTCCATTTTTGTGTGATTTCTTATGCCAGTAGAAATGGTACAATCTGATTATTTTAAATTTTCAGTTGGATCAGGAACGTTGGTGCATGTGGTACTATCCAATAAGCAATTTTTGTAAGATGTAAATTCAATAAAAAAAAAGTCACTTGCCTAGAATTTGCTGGATCAGAATTAATTAATTTATTAGAAAGAAAACACTCTTATTAATTGTGTTAATAGTGCTTAGAGTCACAGTAATGTTAAGTGATAGCTAAATTAGGCTTTGCTGGGGCCTATGAAGACAGAATTCTGCCAAAGTGCCCACACATAATAAACACTCTTACGAGCAGTTTTATTTAAAACGCAGGCACATAAACTAAACTCCACATGCATTTTGAACATTTAATGCTTGCAGATTTAATACCATAAGGCCCCCGAAATGTCACAAGCAGGCGTACATGCTGCTTCTCTGCGCTCTCTTGGGTTTTAATTGACTGTAGATTCTCTACTAGCTGTGCGTCGATCCGTTTCTGTGCACTAATGACACCATTTGTCAGTTTGTGGGTGGAACCAACCTGAGAAAGTAACTGGCTGGTATTGCCTAATTTTGAGGAAATTGTTTCAGACAGTACCATTATCTTCTTGATTGCTGCTGGAAATGATAGTAAAGCATCTTTAGGCTAATCGCTGTTCTCTTATAGAGATAAAAACTGATTAAGCGAAGTCATCATTAAATAATTAAGCTTAACACAGTCAGGCATGTGTTCTGATAGCAGTAGCAATATGCTATAAAAAAGATTTGGGACTTTTTATAAGTGTCATGAGTGGTTTAAATGATCTGACCCACATGCAGAGAACCACTCAGAGACCAAGGAAAAAAGTTTAACAGGTTTATTAAATGTAGATGAAATACAGAAGTTGGATCTGGAACTCACTGGACTGGTGAACCAGAACTGGAAAGTCTGAAGGGGAGATCGCAGTGATCAGTTCAGGGACAGAAGGAAATTTGACTGAGGATTGAATAATACTGGAGAGGGACTCACGTTCGAGGGGGCTCTTGTCCTCCTTGAATCCAGCTTGTGGGGGGGTTAATCCAGAGAAGAGGGAACTCTTCTTTTTTTGACTGTATGATCTGGTTGAACTGTAAAGTGCCTTGAGATGACATGTGTTGTGAATTTGGCGCTATATAAATAAACTGAATTGAATTGAATTGAATTGAACTCTTTGGAGGGCGGACAGATAGACAAGCGTTGGACCCAGAGGAGTAAAGGAGCGGACTGTCACTTGGATTTCCGATGAGGACTTGAACAGATTATGTGGAGGTTTTCCCCTGCTCAGTGTGTACTCAGTTAATCCTTCCAGGGGGAGAAGGTCCAGGTATCCAGTTACTCAGGAAGGCTTCCTGCCGAAGAGCAAGGACAAAAACTAGATAAGACTCAGAGAAACAAAGCTTAGGTTAGACTCTGCTAATCTCAGCTTGGGTAGAGTACCCAAAACTGGCTAACACTCTGGCGTTGAGGTAGTGACAGCCCACTGCTCAAATACTCCTCCAGTAATGATCCAACGAGCCGCAGGTGTGCAGGGAAGCCCAACGAAGACAGGGCACCACCTGGTGGTGGAGAGAGAAAAACACACAAACAACCCACACAAACTGGATTCCTAACAATAAGCTAACCTAAATTCAGTGTAAATGTTTATATAAAACAAAATGAGACAAATAAACTCTCATAGCTGAACACAAAACTTAACATTTATAAACAGTTTGCGGCCGCTGTAAAGGTATGTTTGCGCCATATGTTTAACAGAGGTAGCGAAGGTAGTGAATGTAATGAAGTGAATGGCACTGTTTTGGTGAATTTGGCAAAATGACATTACTTTCGAGCCTGCAAAGTAAGTAAACTGAAATTCACAGGAGTACAAAAACTGAACTTTTCTTTATATTTCCATCACAAAATTCAATCACATTTAGCTCTTGAAGAACTGTTTCGCCATCCTTCCTCCAGTGCAGACTCAGGCCAGCCGCTGCCTCTCCACCACTCTGCTGCTCTGTGTGCCCGGCAGACTTCTCCCATGTACTGCTGTCTCCCTTCCTTCTCCCACAGTTAGCTTCTATAGAAGCTATAGAGGCTAACTCCCCACGTTGTCTCCCTGGCAGACTTCTCTGATGTACTCCTCCAGGCCAGCCTTAGCCTCTCCGCCAGCGCTCTGTCTCCATGGCGGACTCATCAGATCTACCCCTGTGCTCCAACGATTATCCAAAGTTAGCCTCTATAGCTAACCCTAGCCAGCCACAGGCTGTGTTTGCTCTGGCGCTGTTTCCAAGACAGGCTACTCCAATCTACCGCTGTCCTCTTCCCATCCCGGCTGGCTGTCTCATCCCGGTTCTCGTGTTCTTACAGCTGTTATTTTTGCACCGATTTCCCGCTGCCCGTGTCTGAGCTCCAGAACGCTGTCTCACCTTAGCTCTGTTGTCAGGGTGATTAATCCTCTCCAATGCAGGAAAGCTGGCCTGAGACACAGATAGGTAGAAATAGCGCTGAAAGCAACCGTCATCCAGACATAGCTTCTGGTGAACCCATGGAAACAGACAGCTTTGTTTGACTATGAAAAGTAAAAGTAGTATGAGTTGCTCCATAGAATCCTAGTCCACAGAGTTGAGGTGAAACCAAAATCCAGCAAACTTGATTATACAGTGGAGCCTTTCACCTGCCATGCAAATTTGCTTGCTGTGCAAATTGCTTTTGCTGCCCGGGAACATCTCAAGACGAGCAAGAGCAGACGAAAATGACGAAATTTTGAGTTTGAGTTTGGTGTAAATGTAGCATAAAGCATTTTTTTTATTTTGTGTCCTGCATTGTTTTTTTTTTTTTTTTTATAAAATTGTCAGATGACAGAGATGGATGTTGGATATGAATTAAGAATTATACTGTTGAAGAGAACAGCTATTAGTTTAATTAGCTAACATTACCAGCCAAAACTAGAATTATATATCTAAGATTACTGACAAACAGCTGAAACTCAGGAGGTTTCAGGTTTGTCGTTAATTAAACAACATGTGGCCATATTTGATGACGGCCGCTCACACTGAGCCTAGTTATGCTGGAGGTTTCTTCCTGTTAAAAGGGAGTTTTTCCTCTCCACTGTCGCTACAAGTATTCTTAGTATGAGGGATTGTCTTTAAGTCAATGAGTCGATTCAATGGTTTTTCCTTAGATAGAAAACTTTGAATCAATTTGACTCTATGATCTGGTTGAACTGTAAAGTGCCTTGAGATGACGTGTGTTGTGAATTGGCGCTATAGAAATAAACTAAATTGAATTGAATGTTCAGCCAATAATTAGTAAAACCTGCAGACTCTAAAAAATGTGTTTGATGCTATAGTGTTCTGCGAACGATGTTAAGAGATAGTCTTCCAAACTGGATGAATGATCACAGAGATGTTGATGATCATATTGTTTCCTTTGTCGTTCTTTTAGAATCTTATTGTGTTGTCACTCCTCCTGCTGGTCTAACGTGGACACAGCAGCTCTCTCCTCACATCCAGAGGAACAAACAGGTAACAAAAGTTCCTCAGTTCTAACATTAATTTTTATACAGATTTTAGTACTTATCCTCATTGAGTTAAATCAGTAAACATATTTGTATGTTTGTATGCAGAAAATGCAGGATTTAAATTGTTTTGTAGTGTGGTTAAGCACTCATCATATTTGCTTCCAGCTCCAGGACACTTTGCTGCAGAGGGAGGAGGAGCTGGTCAGGCTGCAGGAGGAGAACAAGAAACTCAGAGGATTCCTCAATTCCTCTTTTGTGAGGAACCTGCAGGAAAAAGCTAAGGTGAGAGCACCAAATTCAGCTGCAAAAAAGGGATTGAACTAGATCCAGACTGGTATCAAAGGAAACATAAATAATTTTGAGAGGCTTTTGGAGGTTTTGATTCCTCGTCTACATGTGTTCTGCAAATCTTAAGCAGGGATGTGATCATGTCTCATCGGGCATGCTGATCTGGGTTCTGCAGGAGAATTGGATAGAAGTGTTGCTTGTAAGGGCTCTCGTTCTAAATTGATGTCGACAGGGGAATGTTTGGGGGAGTATGGGGGCTTCATATTCACAACAGGCAATGGAGACTCAAGAGATAAGGTTGGGTCGGTGGTTTGAGCTTCATTGTCTCAGTTTTTGAGTCATTAGGGAAGAAACGTTGACCACCTTGCTTGCTGTCGTTGGTCAGATGACCATGTGGCACCAATATATATGTCAGCCAGCCCCATGGCAGCTGTGGCTACAGTGAAAGTCACCACCATCGGCTTGTAAATGACGGCATGTAGTCTAAAACACTTTGTAGTTCTTGGACTTGATAAATTGGTGGATATATACAAATCATTCACATTTATATGTGCTTTTTGCAGATTATGAAGTTCAGTTCAGTTTATTCATATAGCGCCAATTCACCAAATACATCACAGGGCACTTTATAGAGACAATATCATGAGATCAGTCAGCAAGACTGGTTGAAAGTCATTGATTTTGCAGGATTACCTCCTTCTGGAGCATGTGGTGACAGCTGACATTCTTTTGCATTATGCAAAAGAATAGCATGCATGCAGCAACAGTGGAAAGGAAAGCTCCATTGTAACAGGAAGAAAGGATCCATGTAAATGGCCTTCTACCAAGGCTGACTGGGGGCTCATGTAGACAGAAGCAGACATGGAAAATAATCAGAAGCACTGATCCATAAATGCTTAATATGTTAAGCCGGGCATACACTGTGCCAGTTTTTTTTAAGCGTTGCACACAGCTACAGCTCACACTGTACAACGAAACCACAGAGTTTTGAAATACAGTGTGAGTTCACAGCTCACAATGTATGTTCTCACACTGATGTGATCTACCTGCTCACACTGTACATCTAAAACCCTAAAAGACCCTCAGCTCCGCAGTGAGATGGCTACTCAGACTAGTCTATCCGGAAGCCAAACAAGTAGAAGAGGAATATGAAGCTCACTAGAGTGAAACGCGCTGCCTTGGCAATTTGTGCAATTTGGTGCTGACAGCCCTAAAAAGAAAAGGTGATGACGTATTTGGACAAAGACATGGCTGAGCAAACGTGGCTGAAAGAACTCAATTTCACTCGTACCCCGCCTTGCAGCTGTGTTTTCATATGAGAGGAAGAAGAAGAATCATTGTTTGCACATGCCCACTGAGTGATTTGCCAACGACGGCCGACTGAATTTCAGACATGTTTTTAAACTGCACGATCAGGCTGACAGTCGGCCCGATAGAAAAATTCTTGCACGACTGGAAAGTCAGCACTAAAAGGGCAAAAAAATCGCACAGTGTAAGCCTGACTTTATAAAAAATAGTGGTAAAGTATTTCCATAGGTGGTTCAGGTCTAAGAAAGAAACAGTTAAGTAGATGATCTATGAGCTGGTTTTCATGTCACAAAGGATAAAAGAGAGCAAATACAGTTAGTCATGCTAAAAGGTGATCCCAACAACATATCTGAGAGAAACGAGACTAAATACTGAAAAACAGGCTAACTTTATCATCTACAATCAAAGGTGTTGAGTGCAGCTGTCCAGATGATATCTCTGGGTCACAGCAAAACAGGAACAGACCAGAGGAAGCTACCATGATGACACAGCAGGGATAACACATAGATAGGAAAGGAACAAACAAAGAATGGAGAATATTAGTAAAATGAAGAAGAATGTCCTCCAGCAGTCTAAGTCTATGGCAGCAAAACTATAGAGACAGCTGACTATAACACGAGCTGGTCTAACTATAAGCTTTATCAAAATGGAAAGTTTTAAGCCTACCCTTAAAAATAGACAGGATGTCTGCCTCATAGACTAAAACTACGGTAGTAGTTCTTGTTCCAAGCACATAAGAAGTTAACTGCTATAAGCAAATGGACTCAAAATAAGCTCTCGTCATAATTATCAACCATGAAAAGTTTTTTTTTCTGTCTTTGGGTGTTCATAGTAGTGGTAGGATGGAAAAGGAAATGTACTGACCATTGCTTCACCTGCAGTAATGCTGGCTTTGCCTCAGACTGCCCTGGTGAAGAAAGAGCTCAGGTAAAGGCAGTGCTTAATTCCTTAGTTAAATTCCCCCCCTGTTCTGACAAGTGCCAAAAATCCATGGATGATGAGAGATCTTGAGGTACCATCATAGGTTAAAGGGATGTAAGGGTTTCTCTCATGGCCCTGTGATCCTGTCAACCCAACTTGGATTGATGAAAAAAGGCCTCCATAAGGACAATCTGCTTTAGTGCCATCAGACATGTCTGTTATGTCGTATTAAAAAACCTTCAGCTGAAATTCCTTCTGTAATCATCAATCAGGTAAGTTAATTATTCCTGCTGGCATCCATGTCCAAACTGCCTAATAGCAAAGCAAGAGGAGACCTCCGAGCACTGAGGTAGAGGTAGACCCTATAGGATGATGGTCGTGAGCGTGTGTTCAGTTGGTAGCAAAGAATGGTTGCAACTAAAGTTTAAACTGAAAGGCAGGGGAGCACCCTGCAAAAACCAGGTAGCAGGAATCAATGCCTCATCTGGTATCTTCTTTTGGTTAACAATAAAGACTTCTGCTTTACAGATGGTCGGTAACTCAGGATTCGGAACCTTTGCTAACTTCCTTTGGATGAACAATCTTCTTGGTGCTCCACATGAACTAATTTGAGGGCCTCTGTGAACCTTTAGGCCTATTTAGAACAATACAAAAGACCTTGTTTGTTAAAACACTATAGCAAAAACACAACCTCTGAATCTCCCTATTTATACAGTCTAACTGCATGTCTCCTAAATGTGGGAATAGATTACTTTAATTAGAAAGAAAAAAGCCTCACAAAGATTTTGCTCTACTGAACCTCTAGTGAGACTTAAATAAAGACATGTGGTCCACTGAAGGCCAAAGGAAAAACATCGGATTTTTTTAACCTACATTATAATATTGGTTGATCAATCATGTCTTGTATCCTCGACTTGCCTTAAACACCCTCAAAATATCTTCCCTGTCTCGATCCCTGAAAATAATTCAGTAAGGATTTGTTGGAGCAGAATGGACTGTGCTTCTATGTTTTGTCTGAATCCGTCTCTCCTCTTTCCTCCACCACAGAAACTAACCGCAGACAGGAGAAGAAAGCTGAAAAGGAACCTGAAGAACTCTGTTCACGAACTATCCCAAACCTGCAGTCATTCCTTCTCCCAACAGATCACCAGGAGACTCTGCAGAAACCTGACAGCTGAGTTCTGCTCCGAGTCCTCCGAGGGGCCAGCTTGTTCAGAACCAAACCTTGATCTGTGGGTCCTGCGAACGTTAGGCTTGAAGGACAGAAACACCATAGATACTTCAGGTGAATCCCCATCTGAATACAACTTCAGAAATCTGGTTTATGATGATGGCATCAACTCAACGCTGCCTGCAGAACACACACCCAGCTTCACTTTCAACTCCCCAGTGCCCTTGTCTACACTGCCCTCTGTCCAAAGTTACTGCCAAACTCTTGCAGGGGAGACGGACTATAGATCGTCTGAACCTGGCTATGCTGCCATGCCAACTCAGACCTGTTCAGGATCTCCAGAAAACTTCACTGCCCCTGTGCTGACTGAATTTCAGCCAGACAGACCTGAGACCTGCTGTATCAGTGGATCCCAACCGCTGCAGACAAGCTCTAGAATGATCTCTTCCAACTGGTTTCCACATCCAGACTACTGGACTCCATCCGACCCTGACTTTGTCTCTTTCGACTCATCCTCCAGCTCAGTACTCTGCGAATCTCAGCTGCCTTCTAGTGATTTCAGCCCCACAATTCAGCCAGATATATCTCAGCCCTCCAAACCTCCTCAGACACATCACAAAGGAACTGATTTGGCTTTCAGCATGTCCCTCAGCCCGTCCAGTAGTGTGAAGACTCACAGCTTCCCCCAGGGACAAGCCTTTATCAGGAAGGACCCAGGGGGTCGGTGGAACTTTACCTGGGTTCCTCGACAGGAACCGTGACAAACCTAAAGATTTCTCATCAAATAATGTAGAAAACTCCAGTTTTAACCTGTTGATTGTATTCCTAACAGGCCCATAAGTGTGATCCATCCTGGTGACTGAAATGTACAAAGTACAGTAGTTTATTAATTCTGCTTGTTGATTAAGGAAAACCTGGACCAGGAATTATAAAATGAACAGGAACAGGAATGAAACATGCTTCAGGTATTTTGACGAATCTCTGCAGATTCTATAAAATAATTAGAAGTAACCATAATCAGTCTAACTGTGACCGCAATAAGGGAGTTTGGTCTTAAAACCTCTAGTCAGAGAAAAAAAAAAAACTAATTGCCAGAAATGTAGTCTCAATGCTGATGTTTTCTTTTTATTTCACTTTGTTAAACTGCCAGTTTGTGTCCTTATAAACCTGTGAGCCAAAACAAGTAAAATTAGGAAGGAAAATAAACTGAGGAATATAATAAAAAACGTGAAGAAAATAAACCTGCAAAGATTCAAGAAGTGTTAAACCCAACGTTTTCCAGTTTTGTCTCCTCTGCTTTTTTTTAAACCTGTAAACAACCATTTAATCCTTAAAAGCCATGAAAATTCATTATGTGCAGTTTTGCTTGATTTATTTAGCAGCTTTATATATTTTCTATCCAGCAGCTGAACCCTTCTCATCCTCAGCATTGCTGAGAAGGCAGAAATAAAAGCTTTCAGATTCACAAAACCTCAATAAATAACCATATTGAATCACAGAAGACAAGTTTAACACCTTAATAATAGCCCCACAGAGATACAAAAAGGTTAATAAAATTTATAGATATACCCAGACCTTTCCTACCAATGAAAATATTAGGACAATGTTTACAGGTCGTTAACTTTTTTTTTTTTTTTTTTTTAACTTTGAATATAATTTTTTCAAAAATATTCACAGACGTTTATCTTGCAATAATCTGTGTTGATTTGTGAATAAATGAGCCATAAATGCTAAACCCGACTGCCAATGAAATTGGTTTCTGTTATGCGACTCTGTCTCTTAAAGGTGCTTACATTCTTCCTCTCTGTGAATAAATCTGACGATTTCTACTGTTTTATACTTGATTTATGACAGTTTTTATACAATGTTTTATGACTGAACAAATAAATTCTGTTTCAAGATGAAATGTGTTCTGTTTTTTTTAAGGTTTTACTGCACAATGCCCTGTTTAATGTTTATCAAATACCTGGATACATGCTGTAAAAATGGAAACTTTTAAAGGTTTTGAGGCCTTGTGAAATGGGTGGAGAATTAAAAAGATTTTTTCAGCATTTGGCGTGCTTCTATCTCCATCCAGGAACACTGGATCAGTGCTGAAGGTCTAATCCAGTTGGTGTTGTTATAGAAACTAGCCTTGTTCCTTATTATAATAAAGAGTAGGGGTAAAATTTGCCATGTCAGAGTGAGGACTACACAGGGCAGTTAGCCCTAAAACTAACATCAGTTCATTTAAGACCTGAACCTAGCCTTAAATCTTATGTTGGACTTAAACTCACCTGATTTACCTTACCTATTTACCCACACTATTTGTTTTATAATTAATTAATGGTCCATTTACTTTTTATAAATGATGGTTATAGTTTAGTTTTGTTTCTTTTAATTAACTTTTACAGAACTTTTATAAAATACTCTGAACTCAAAGGTGTGCTAACTCTCATAGTGAAGCCGCCCCAATAATTCCTGGTGTCCCTCAAGGTTCTTTATTCAGACATCTTTTTTTTGTTTGTTTGTTTGTTTGTTTGTTTCTTTCGTTCTAAAAAAATGTTCCAACAAAAACGTATTTAGAAAAGTAGCAAAAGGAAGGATAAACTTATAATATTTACCCCTATTCACAAAGAAATGGAAATCATCAAACAGAGGTCCATTGCAAACACACAAAGAAAATCTAATCAAATCTGAGGTAGCCATAGAATCTGAACCGGGTTTAATTAAATTTTAATTCAGTTCCGTTTATTTCTAAAGCGCCAATTAACAACACATGTCATCTCAAGGCACTTTACAGTTCACCAGATCATATAGTCAAATTGATTAAAAGTTTTCTATCTAAGGAAAATCAGTTGA
>NW_015150617.1:628001-629692 GCF_000732505.1 Cyprinodon variegatus
GTTCCGAAACAAGTGTATGATCACTTACACAATGAATACAAAGCCTTTAGTTAAAAAGCAACAACATTGACCTTATTTATAACAGCAATGGTTTTGCTATTTTACCTTTAACATAAATTATATTAGGTTCTTACCAAAAATCTTCATCAGTAAGAACACACAAAAAGTTATTGATTTTTATTCTTCAAATCCTTCAACATTGATCATCTTGATATTGTCTTCACACATCTAGAATCGGTTACAGACATTAGGCTTAAAATAATGTTAGAATCTGGTGAAAAAACAGGTTCATTGTTTCCTGTGGTTGAAAGATGGTTCACTTCTTCTTTAAAAACAACAGGGCTGGAAAAAAGCAGAAGAACTATTTAGTTTGGACTTGATGAAATGATTGCCCATATATCTGGATGACAGAATGTAAAATAGGACTGGGTCAAAAGGTCTTGACTGAATTTGATTTATTTTTCTGATGAAATATAAGGTATTAGTTTAAATGATCTAGATTAGTTGAAGCTTGAAATTAAATATTTGCTTGAACCTTCATGTAAAAAAGGTTCATCATAAAAGTTGTATGTTTCATCATAAACCTCACAGATGATGTTCCCAGAAGTTTGGGTCATGTGTCACTGTTTAACAGAACCGGAGAGTCTCTCTGAAGCCGTTTTCAGGGAACCTTCAGAGTCTCTGTCTGACAGCCGCCACAATCTTTAGCTCAGTTACCAGTTAAACCAGTCTGACCATCCTCCTCCTTGCCCTCAACCCGCTCACCTGTCTGGAACAAAAGGGGATCTCCGGTTCCCAGGAGACAAACTGGGATGATGGAGGGTTTTACTTTCTCCCAGGGGCCTCTTATGTCAGGGTCCCGGCCCTTCCTCCATCCCCTGAGAGGCCGCAGAGGCCGAGGGAAAGTTGGGACGGATCCGTGTCCGTGACGGGCCGACTGAGTGGTCTGTCTCTAATGACAAGCTAAGACCTGCTGCAGATGTCTGACAGATTGGAGGCTGGGTCAGGGATGGAGGCACCCCGGAAAGGGAAAGGAGGGCTGCTCCGCATCACATTCGGACTCGAAAAGGGATGATTAAAGAGGCCGGTTGGCGGAAACCCGATCCGTCCCGGCTGATCGGGGGAAGGTCCTTACCACCACATTCTCGCAGAACCTGACAGCTTGTCTCACCTCAGCACACAGCCGCTAATGAGTCGACATATTTGAGTCTTGGGGAGCGGCTGTCTCAGCTGACCAAAAGCTCAACTTGTTGCAGCTTCTGCTCAATAGTTTCTCTGCTCCAGTATCACATTCTGCTTAGGGAAAAAAACTCATCTGAAACTTGTTTCAGCTTTAACATTATTCCAGCAAACAAAATCTGTCAGTCATTCGAGACGCTCAGTGACAAAGATGCAGGATTTCTTTATTTGATTTCCTGCCATTCTGGCTTAAGCATGTATATAAATGTAATCTTTATCAGACCATATTGTCCCGAAATTTAGAAAATTTGTATAAAAAAAAAAAAAATCATGTCTCAAAATCTGTGGGGTTTTTTTCCATTATCTTATGCAGGCCAGTTAGTTATACATCAACTTGTACACCTAAATTTAGCCTAATATGTCAAAGGTAATCTATAAATCAAAGTTTTTCAGTCATAGCATCTTGATCCAAATGTTGCAGCTAATATACGCAACGGCTGAAATAAGAATCA
>NW_015150617.1:630468-635581 GCF_000732505.1 Cyprinodon variegatus
TTTCACAGGGGAACAGTCAGCTTTTAGTGGAAGCACCTCACTGATGCATATCTAGCCAAGTTAAACAACTTGGCAAGCTGCCCGTGTTAAAATTGCCTCAGCTCTAATCAGCATGCTGTGTGAACACCAGAACGGGGTTGACCCACTAAATTACGTGACACCATTGAACACAATGTTCAGATGTCTAAAAAAAAAGTTATTTCAACCAACATCTCTTTGAAGACACGCCTGATGACTGTACATCCCTACAATGAAACAAGGTGGTGGAAGTATCATGCTGTGGATGGTTTTTCTGCAGGGACAGAGAAGTTAAATTAGAGTTGATGGGTAGAAACATGCTAAATTCTGGACATTTTAAAGGCTGCAGCTGACGGGTTGCTGGTGTGAAGGTTCACCTTCCAGCAGGATAACCACCCTGAATATCCACCCAGAGATACAATCTATGATTTAGATCAGGGGTCTTCAACGTTTTCCAGGCCAAGGACCCCCAAACTGATGGCGAGATGGAGCGGGGACCCACTAATTATATATTTTGCATGAAATAGTGTCATATCAATTTGGTCCTATAATCACTCTATTACAGATGGAGTCATGTAATGAAAGTAATTTCTCCCTGGGATTATTAAAGTATTTCTGATTCTGATTCCTTGCTGATGAGACAGGTGTTGTGAATGAAACGGTGCCCAGTTTAAAAGAGCTCCTGAATGTGTGCATTGTTGACTGAAAGACATCTTCTGCCTCCATTTATCTGTTTACTACAGTGTGTTGAATTCATGTTAAGGTGGATTTAAAGACATTTCAATTAGTGGAAAAAATTGCAGGGCGGAATATAAAAAAAAAGTCTAATCAACCAAAACTTTTGCGACCCCCATGCAGTATCTCCGTAGACCTCCTAGGGGTTGCGGACCCCCTGTTGAAGACCTCCGATTTAGATCAAAGCAGATGCATGTGTTAGAATGGCCAAATTAGAGCAAAAACAACTTAGAGTCTTTGCGAAGACTTGGACACTAGAATTCACAGATGTTCACCTTCAAATCTGACCAAGCATGAGATGTTTTTCAAAGAATATTGGAAGCAAATATTTTCTGCAGCTTTGGCCCTGCTGCCCTGGTGATCTGATCCCAGATAAGCAGGAGCCCACAGCTGAAAATATGTTTCAGGATTGCATTTATCTTCTCACTTTACTTGGAGCAACAGAGGAAAGAATTTGTGTAGAGGCCGGGTTTCTGAATTGTTTCCTTTTTCATTCGATTCTACATAAAAATGTATTGTAAACTGCAAGAGCTTAAAAAAAGGTCCATTCTCCAACATATTTTCATCCAACCATCCTCTATAATAAGTTTCTAACCCAACCAAGCCCCTACAGAAAGCTGATTTTTCTCTATAGAGCTCTGGTTGTGTGAATATCATTGATCTTTGACTCCAATTACCTGATTGATGAGGAAAATGTACAGTCAGGAATGCATGTGTGGTTATAGATTGTCCGAGCCACCGCTGTGTCTTCAGACTAATTGCTTTTAGCTAATGCGTCATGTATAAGTGAGTGGGTGCAGCTGCCCTCTGGCCTGTGGATGGAGTGATCGGTGAAGGAGAAAAACTTGCAGCCTGATGAGGAATGAGGGGATTCCTGCTGCAGAGACCAGCTAGTGTCCTTTCAGAGGATAAGTAGGACACACTGATGTTTAAACAGATTAAATAAATCCCACTTTTACCAACTCTTTGTCCTTATTTTCTAATGACCGACATGTTTTTCTTTCTTTCAAAAACTAAAGAATTTTCGCCACCTGCCTCCCATGATAGGATATCCCAGGCTCTACTCCAGGCTCATCTGTGGGACTATAGATCCCTTCCAACGCTATAGAGCACATTCTGATTCTCCAATATGAGCTGGAGGGCTATTGGGCATAGATATGCTCCTGTTCCCATCAAGCACTTGTTTCTTTTAATACTTGGTTACAGAAAAGCCAAAGACAGAAAACGGTTGGATTATAGATTCAATCAGTTTAATCATATAACTACAATTCACAACTCATGTCATCTCAAGGCACTTTATAGATACAACAATGTTAGATTGGATATAAAAAGTAGTTGATTGCATTCAGTCATTGACTTACAATGCATGCTTCTCCTGAATGATTTTTGCTTGTAGTCTGTGGTTGACTCCTCAGGAATCCCTAAAGGATGCATGTAGCGGCAGTGGAGAGGAAAAACTCCCTTTTAACAGGAAGAAACCTGCAACAGAACCAGGCTCAGTGTGAGCGGCCTTCTGCCAATGCCAACTGGGGTTCAAGGAGACAGAAGCAGACGACAGCAAAGGTAACTATTAACTTGCTCTACAGGTGGCCCCATCTTGGAAAGACACATCCAAGCAGATAAGCTTCAAGCCAGTTCTACCAGTCACAGTTAAAAAAAGACAAGGACCAAATGTTAATGAAACCGAGGAGACAGCTTTACTATATTTTATTCCGTCTGAGGCAGCTGGATGCTTCACATAATGTTGGTTGTAGGGATCCTGGATCTAAAAACCCTTTATAAAAAATGTATTCCCTAAAGGAAGTGGGTTTTAAAGCAGGGTCATTTTTGGTCATCTGCAAGGTGAGCCAGGCCACGGGCTGCAGAGCTCCTGGTTTGTCAACTGCTTAATCCGATTCAATTCAATTCAGTTTATTTCTATAGCGCCAATTGACAACACACGTCATCTCAAGGCACTTTAATATTCACCAGATCATACAGTCAAATTGATTCAAAGTTTTCTATCTAAGGAAAACCAGTTGATTGCATTGACTCATTGACTCAGAGAAACAGGACTACACTGAAAAACAGGCCGATCTCCAGCATCTATAACCAAATGTGTTGACGGAAGCAGCACAGCTGATATTTCTCTCCAGGATGGAGTCACAGCCAAACAGGAACAGACGAGGCAAAGCTACTATAAGAAAAAGCAGAGAGAACGTTAGAGATTGAATGAACAGATTCTGCAGAGTGGGAGAATAGAGACAGAATGAAGCAGAATGATGAAATAGGGGTCCCTATGTCCTCCAGCATTCTAAGCCTATAGCAGCATAACTATAGAGATAGCTCAGGATAACCTGAGCCACTCTAACTATAAGCTTTATCAAAAATGAAAGTTTTAAGCCTAGTCTTAAAAGTAGACAGGGTGTCTGTGATTCAAGATACTTTATTAATCCAAAAGGGAAAATAATATTTACAGTAACTAATAGGGTTCATTTTTGAACAAGTTCTTGTTTCCTGAAGGCAAGAAGGATCTCCTTTCTGTCTTGCAGGAGTTCTAGAGAGGCCTCTGACCGAAGACACTCTGTTGTTGTGCAACATGGTGATCAAGAGGAAGCTCATGGTGTTTTACCATAATTTTCCTTTATTTTATGAAATTTTTTTTTGTGAAATTATCTTCAGAAGTACTAGAGGATAACAGAAGAGATCTGTGGTCTGAACTGGCTTTAAATTGTTGCAATTTAATTAAATACATACTTAACCCAATATGGATCACTGCAGCACCCTCCTAACTGGACTCCAAACTGTGACTGTGAAACCTCAGGACTAAATGGTCAACAACCCAGTAGTGGGCCTGCTCTTAAAGAACACATTTCACCCCTCTATTCATGAAACTTCTTTGGCTGACCTTAGATGCTGCATCAAACTCAAGTCATTGATGTTAACTTAGAAGGAGCTTAATTGAAGCTCACATATATTCAAATGATTCAACTAAGGCCTGAGTGAAGACAAGTGGCTAACTGTGTCAAATCTGCACTCAGGACATTCCAGATTCTGTCACTTAATGATGATCTACTGATTTCTAGTCCTTGTATATCTTTATCCAACTCTTTAAGACCCAAACTGAAGCAACATCTTCTATCCAATACTCCTTCACTCCATCTACTGCATCTCCCTATAAGTCTGCTCTCTGTTTCTACCTCTCTAAAAAAACCTGTAGTCTTCCTTATAAGCAGCTTTGTTTTAGCTCTTAGATTAGCTTAATTCGTGAGTCACTTTGTAAAGTTGTTCAAAGTTTTCAATTTAGTGAGAAGAAGATGATTGCATCCATCACTTTGTGCGACAAACTCCTCATGGATCATGTGGCAACTGTAGATATAGTCGCTTGTATTTTTTCGTTGATTCTACAGCAATCCCTCACACCAAGCATGCATGCAACTAATGTGTTCAACTGGAGGAAACCTGCAGCTAGATTTGGGGTTCAAGGAAGCAGACTTACAAGAGGAACCATAGAACCAAATATCCAGGACAGAAACAGATAAGTAGACAAGCTCTGAGACAGTTTTAATTTCAAAAGGGATTCTAGAGAGCACGAGGACCCAAATGCAGAGGTGAGTCTTGTAGATTTCATAAGGCAACTTAGGCAAAAATCCAAAATACAAAAAATATAAATAACCAAAAAACCAGAGAACATCAGGGGAAAACTCACATGGGGAACCAGAGATGAGGAAGCATGAAAACAACAACAAACCAGCACTGAGTGACTGCAGAGGTGGTGTATATATGGGGGAACAGAGCAAAGGATGTGATAATGAGCTGAATATGGAGCCAGTGTGAGTGGAACTAACCAGAAGGAAACCAAGGGGAAAGGAAACAAGCACAAGGGGGCAACAGAGAGTAACTCAAGAGCTAAACACTGACAGAAAACAACTACAAATACAGGCATACAAAGAAACTACAAATAAACTTAATCAGAGGGCAAAACCCCGACAGCCTCAGTAAAAGCTAAGCCCATAGCTGTCTAGGAGAGAAACAGGAATAAGCACTTGAAAACAGGCCCAACTCTGTCATCTATAATCAGAGGTGTTGATGGCAGCAGCTCTCCAAGATGGTGCCACAGCCTAAACAGACCAGATGAAGCTGCCATGCCAAGAAAAAGCAGATAGCACATAAAGTTAGGAGTGGAAGTAACACATCCATCCATCCCTTTTCTGTCACGCTTTTCACTGCTGGGGTGCTGGAGTGCTGGTGCCTATTTCCAGCTGGCAATGGGCGAGAGGAAGGGTTCACCCTGGACAGGTCACCGGTCCATTGCAGGTGTGGGACTAACAAATACAGCAGAATAGGAGAATTGGAGAATATAGATAGAATGAAGCAGAAT
>NW_015150617.1:636555-657558 GCF_000732505.1 Cyprinodon variegatus
TTTACATTGCAGTGTCCATATAAACTGTAAAACTCCCTGCATAATTATAATAAAGCAATTTATATGCATGAAACAAGTGGAGCAATATGGCAATGTCCATACTGCTCCACTTGTGAAAGTAAAATCTGTTTTTGGCATCAAGACAATTATTCTTATTGCCACATTGGCAGACAGGACACTGTAAAAAAAAAAAGGAAGGAAAATAAGTTATGGAGTAAAGTGTAGATATACCTAAAAAGTGTACTTAAGTACAGTAACAAAGTATTTGTACTTCGTTACTTGACATCTCTGATTATCAGGGTATATGAAGTCCAACATGTTAAATCTTCACAAAAAACAAGTTTCACTTAAAACAGATGTAGGACATCTTCTTGAAAAAGTAAAGAAAAAAATCTAATGTTTGCAAAAATTAGATTTCTACCTGTTTTCAGGCCAAGTCCTATTGTAGGTTAAGTTCATTGCAAAGCTTTGGAAGCAGCAGAAAAGCATAATCAAACCCTGTGAGATACTGTAAGCGTAATAAAACATTCTGCCTGTGGTTCAGTTTAATGCCTAACGAATCTTAATGAGATCCTGTGTGATGATGTACAACTACACACTAACTGCTGCTCAACAGATAACCCAGTGCCTGCCATCAAACACTAACTGTGACACATTTATGCTTTTTTACAAACATAAAAACAACTTAACATCAGAAAAAAGGGCCATAATATAAAAAAAAACGACAACACCTCTACCTCTGAGCTTTATGTTATAAAAGACTTTAAAAAACAAAGTACTAAAAGTATAGACAAATAATTATAGTTTTCTTAAGCAGATGCATCATGTCTCTGGACAAATATAATGTAATGATTTCCAGACCTTCTACCAACCAGCCATAGCCTCCTCCAAGTTTAAATGACATGTTTCCATAGTGACGGTCTTGTCCTGGCCCTGCTGTAGAGAGACATGTTCAGATGTACAAACAACTTCAGTCCTTGAAGGATTTCCTTTTGGTTTGATTTGATCTAAAACTCCTCAAATTAAACCACTCGGTTTTCAGGCCTGTTTAGATTACAAATTCTATCAGTTCTCAGTTATGACATTTCACAGCAAAAAATGGAAATCTAAATAAGTCATTTTTTTCTTAAAATAAGTGCATTTTTTCTTGAATTGTGGAGGTAAGTGAGACACTTTCCCAATGGAACAAGACAATTTAAATTTACAATAAGAAAAACTATTTTATTTATCTTGTTTATGCTGCATATTATCTGATTATCTTATTTTAATAGTAAAATACTGATTCCATTGGCAAACCCTCTTATTTACCTGCTCAAATTAAGGATAACAAAACTAAATGTAAGAATTTTTTTTACTTATTTATAGATCGGGAGTTGGACTGAAAAAACTCAGTTTCTATACATCTCTTTTCATGTATATTTTAAAATCATTATATTGTAATAAATTTGGATAAAGAGGCTGAAAAATACTGGCCTGTAAACACAGATTAGTGATGAGCTGGATGATCAGTGAGACACATAGTGACCTGCAGTAAATTCAGTCGCGTGTACAAAGCATGTAGGGGGGTGTAAATCGGCCGGCAGAGTTAATCTTTGGTTTGCAGCAAACAGACTCTCACTGGACCTCACTCAACATAACAGATGTAATCAATAACCAGTTTAACTGTTCTGCTGAGGGGAAGCCATATGGAACTAAAAAAACACACTGGGTTATTCCCAGCTTTCAGCAACTCCTCCATGTTTACGGCTGCATCCAGATCAAACTGCTCCCCACCCCAGCCAGCATCCGAGAGTTTCAGGTTCAACTAATTCTGTCTGAAAATGTCAAGAGCTTTAAACAAAAATTTATTCAACTGTCTGGAGAGACGAGCACAGTGAAGTACAGCTGGATGATTGATGAAACCTGTTGGAGATGAAAAGAAGAATAACTTTTAGTATTGGAGACATCAGATGCTCTATCAGGGCATCATCATCTATCAACAATACTCAACAGATCTGTTACTGTATGCAAAGAAAGCAGAGGTTTTGTCGACTTCATTGCTGCCAAGTACATGATTAACCATAAATAAGGGTTAAGATAACAAGGTTTTCGAAAAGAAAAATAAGAAAGAGCAGCTTGCATTTATAAATTGTGTTTTTCTTGGAAATCCTTTCTGGTTTTACCTTTTGGACCCATTTAGCATTAGTATGGAGTTAATTCTGTTAAAAATAAATTAATCTGCTATTTAGTAATTATACTTTAATATTTATGTTAACCAAATTGTTCAGTTAGTGGTCTTTTCATATTAAATGTTATAACATTTGATTTTTTCTTCTTTTTTACATATTTGATATGTCGATGCATTTCTGTTTCTTCGACTGATTTTTGCAAATTACATTAAAATTTCAATTGCAAATTGCATTCTCTTCACTTCTGGGTCGGGTTTTCCTCTGGAGAAAGAAGAGAAGATGCATTTCTATTGGTGTGTGTGGACGATAGCTACAAGCATTTGTATTGGGCTTTAAGAGACGAGGGTACGACCTGTAAAACACAATTTGAAAACAATGTTATTCATAAAACTCAACCTAAAAAACAGAAGTTTGAAAAAACTGCATTTGAAATTTTAAAATCTGTAGAAAAAAACAATTATATAAAAAAAATTAAGCAGGAAAAAACCTGCTTTCAAAAAGCAAAAAAACCCCCCCAAAAAACAGGAACATTATTCTCAAAACCTTCCTTTGATTAAGACATTTTTCAGAGTTTATTTTTGGGTTCCATTTTGTTTTTTTATATTTTTGCTTACAACAATAATGGAACAAAATTTACTCCATACAATGGGAAAGAATTCTGATTGCTGAAAATAGAAGTTTCCCACTTTTCCCATTTTTCATCCACTCTATCAGGGTGTTTCACTGTTGGTACCATTCAGGAGTCATGGTAGTTCTCCAGTTTTCTTCTCCAGCCACTAAAGTGACCCCCTCTTGTATATTTTTTATTCTGACTCGACCCTTTCACTGAATTACTGGGTCTGAATAGTGGATGACGCTTCTCTTTAGATCTTTATGTCCACAAATCATAAGAGAAAGGATATTTTAGCGCAAATATTGATGTTTAAAAAAAGAATTTTGGGGACCAGCCAGGGGCCCATCAAGGAAAGTGGTGAAATACTGTAGTATACTGCATTTTTTATGTTGTGTATAGCTATAGATTCTGTATATATGTTTATTTTGTCTGCAACATCAACACCAAGTCAAATTCCTTATAAATGCAAACCTACTTGGTAATAAACTTGATTTCGATTCTGATATCAATACATTTTTATGTGTAAAGTGACTTGAAACATCTGAATCACTGCTGTGTAAATATAACAGATGGCATCTGAACAAATCTCCTTTATTTTTCAGCAGACAAGAATAGTTGAGTCACTATAAACCCCATAAAATCATGTGAGAGCCCCATCTCTGTTCCCCATAAATATAGGAAAGGATATTATTAAGATGCACAAAATGATGGATGGTGAAATAAGATTTTATTTAACCAAAACGCTGTGGGGGAGTTTTCCCCCTCAGCATTATGTTGATCTCTGCTGTTTTCTTCTTCTATCTGAAACCTAAATAACATCCCCAGTTTTTAAATGCTGACTGGCTTTAATTTGCATATATAGTGCATCATTTTCTTTCTGCTGTGGCTTTTTGTGAGCTTCCTGGATGATAATGTCTCAGAGGCAAAATTAATGGCCTCACCTCCAAGAGGACATGTGCTTATTAATGTAAGAGGTTTAATTTGGGTGCTTAAAGTTATATGGTTGGGCTTTTATATTGCTGTGTATGAACAGGAGCTGTGGGCCAGGCTATTTTGGTGCAGCATTCTTCCTAAACACAGGAGGCAGTCCACAGTGGTGGAAAGTAAAAACTTTTAACTTTCTACTCTAATGCATTTCAAGGAAGCTGCTGCTTGTTACTTTTGGTTCAGCTTAGCTTTGTAATCTGCTGCTGCTGTTTTTTTTCTTCAAATGCTATTTTAACAACCTTTAAGACTGAATTTGGACATCACTGTTTTAGAATATTTTGTAATTATTTTTTATTTAGATAGACAGATTTTCATCACATTCATTAATTAATGCTTTACCTATTTAAAGTTGTACATGAGGATATAAGGAGGGAGTCCAATGGATTTTGTCCATTCTGCCTTTCTAGTATTTTCTTTTCCAGACTATTACCAATTTTAGTTGTGAACAATAACAAAAAGGAACAGAACTGAACAGGGATTGCACCACCTTGAGCAATAAAAAACACAAAAACATAAAAGGGCAGGACACATAATTCACAAGAACAATGAAATGAAGTCAGATCTAATTGGTCTTACGTACTCAGTCCATTTGGCCCAGATCTTTTCGAAATTTCCCTTTTTGACCTTGGAGGGAAAAAAAATTATTTTCCATAGCATAAATCTGGTCAACAATTTCAATCCATTCATCGATACTATGATGGGTTACCATGGCGGCGCTCCAAGGCAGCGGCCAAGAGCAGCACCTTTTGACAATTTCACAAAATATACTGCTTAAAACTATACAAACTAGACATCAGTCCCGCATCTATGATCGCCAACGCCTGCTGGAGCTACGGTCACAAAATGTTTTAAATACTGACATTTTTGACAGTTTAAAAAGCTGCGGAGTGCTACGGACGGATGTAAACAAAACAACAGTGAAACATAACGGACAGATGAAGAGAAAGCGAGGCTGCAGGGGGGTGCTAACTGAGAAGCTAAAGAGAAATCCCCACAGACCACTACTTCCATCAATCCTGCTCTCTAACTCTCTCTTTAAAATAGGAGATATGTAACTGCTGCATCATCATTGTGAGTCTTGGCTTCATCCAGCAGTACCGGACAGAGCTGTTGGCCTAACGTTGCTAAACCTGCCGATGGCACCATTGCTGCTTCAACCACGTCAGCCTCTTCAACTCAGGGGGCTACCACCCTCACAGCATCGTCATCATCGTCCTCTTCCTCCCCTGAGCCAGGAGAAGCGAGTGCTTCAGGAGCTGGAGGCAGTAGTAGCAGCTCAACAACAACTGCTGCTTACCTTATCAAGGCTGCACAAAAAAAAATGAAATTGTCTAGAGAGATGTTCTAAACAAAATTTATTTTTGTTTACACTTGTGTATACAAAATAACGAAATAAATTTGTCTAAGCCTAAGATAGCGGGTGGTTCTGGTTTTAGCCGCTCTCCTTACTGGCTGCTAGTAGAATGGTCAGCAGTTTTTTGTCTTTATTGGTCCATATGGCCCAATGTATGTTGCCCAAGAACAGCCTTTCACATTTGAAGCGTTTTCATTTTATTATAATGTAGTTTGTTGCAAGGATTTTACAGTTTGAAGAAATAGAAAATTACACCATTTTCCAACCATCAAAAGGATGTTCATGACAAGGAAGGGCTATATACTGTATACTGCATGCATCAATTAGGGAGTTAATGTAACAGGTAGGTGCTTCGGCCGGAGAGTAAGTGTTGGGGCTGGTATGATTTAAGGAGGGCCGGCCCACAGATTACAAGTCTGAGCCTGGTGGTAAGCTAGCAATAGAATAGTTTACCCTTTTCATCCTGTTAGGTTTATTCTTTATAAATCATGTGCATTGTTACTCTACCAGATTAGACATACTAGAAGGCCTTCCTTCACATGGTGGATGTCACTGTGTGTACGGAGATCATCTAATCAGGACAGCCTTCGTGTCTTTAAAAATACACAGGATATGGGGACATCTTGGAGCCGGACTAATAAAGGAGAGCTATCTGTAGTCCTGGGGCATAGATGAAAGATGCATGAAGGTCAGGGCATGGATGGCGTGTCAGTTTCTGATATGGACAGCTAAGCATCCACTTGATGCAACACATAGACTCATGAGGTAGAAGAAAGAGGAGATTACCTCGTTCGGGGCTCAATCTTTGCCGGACACTCGCTGACGTTTTTTGAGCCCACAGCTGTGCCAACTCCAAGCAATTTCTCTGACCTGGAATAAACTCTGTTACTTTTTAACTTCTGTTTTATAGTCATTTTTTATATGCTTTTACCCAGTTTGAGTTAAGAGTAGTAAATAACTTGCTCCCAGGAAATGAACCGGAAGGGAAGTTCTGAGGCGCAGCCGCCTACAGGGGGACATGACTTCCTTATTTAACAATCTGTAAAAAAAAATAAAACATTTAGACACACATTAAGGTGAATTACTGAATATATAGCATGATCAACTTTGTGGTCCTTTGACTTGATTAAAACCTATACAGGTATAGTCCAGATGCTATAGCTTTAAGGTTACATGTCAAAACATAGAACCAGTGATAATGTTTCTGATTATAGTTGGACAATTCACTAACCTGTTTATGGACACCACACCGCTACCAGCAGAAACCATTTACTATCCAGAGCCTTTTATGTGATGTGAATCTAATAAACATCAGTACTTTGTAGTGTTGCATCGATACCGACACCAGTATCCGCCGAGGCCTCGATCCAGCACTAAAATGGTGGTATCAGCATCGGCGAGTACCAACAAATAGGACACCAACACCATTTTGAGAGCCAAAAGTTTATTCAACTATTGTCACCCATTCATGGTAGGCAATAAAACGTTCTAATGGATTCACTTTGTATTTGTCTTTTTCCTGCTTCACAAAGGTAGACAGCAGCTCGACAAAGCCATGATGGCAATTACTGTACATCCAAGCAGTATGAAGTTCTTCATATATACACACACATCAATTTCAAACAGATGGTATTGGTATCGGCAAATATTGCACAACCAGGGATCGGGGCCAAAAAATAGCATCGCCATGGAGTGTGGTAGAGCGATTTACTGCATAAAAGATTCCTACATGATTTTGTGTGCAGTCAGCCAAAACAGAGACTCAATGTGCTAATCAGATGTACAATATATCATAGAAAAAGACATATTTTGCTGTTAAAGTTTAGTGATAAAAAAGTTTGTTTAATTGCTTTGATTAAAAGCTGAGTAAATCTTATGTAAGGTTTTTTTTTTTGTAGTTCCTTTTAAAAACAACTTCTTAATCAGATATATTACTTTTCAGAAGGTGCACATATGAGGCATACTCATGTTTTTTGCCAACTGTAAGAGCAGCTGAAGACGAGGAAGAGGTTATTCACATTTTAAGGAATTAAGGAAAAATATCCTGTAAAGGAAGCTTATCTAGAATAGGACAAAAACATCCTTCACCTAAAAAAGAACATTTTATGTTCTAATTTTAACCCAGCATAAAAAGAAAATATTATGGGTTTACTTAAGTTGGTTATGGACCTTTAGTTTCACACCAAGAACCTCCTAATGGGGATGGTTTTTTAGATTTTAAAAAACTGTTTTTCTCCTTTGCTTACTGTCAATTTTACATTAAAAATTAACTGATAGAGCTTTGTTCAATGACCTCTAATTGCAGTAGTCTAGTTGGGAAAAAAAAGGAAGCATATAGAATCTAATTAATATATTCTATTAACCTAAAGCACAATGCATGGTATGGTTGTTGCATGTCAGGTACGGCGGTCATTGACCTTGAACAAAGCACCTTACAGTAGAACTGCAGTGAGTCCCTGAGCTGCATGGCTATCACTGCCCCTGCATAGTTAGGGACACATTTCCCACTGGGATCAGCTTCATAGTCATAGTAGGACACTTCTTTGATTTTATTTATTTTGCTCAGGCTTTTGCCCGCAATATGTTGAAAGGGCAATATTATTGCCATTATTAATAATATATAGTAGAAACATTTTACACATTCAGCAATAAAATGTCCAGGGGATGTTATGGGGCGATGGTTATTTAAGAAGGGAGATGATTTTTTTTTAAGAAGGGGAATGCCATCCCCCCTCATCCCTCTTCAACTTGATTACTGTCTATTTGTAATAACATTTTTAGAGATCTTATTCTATTTTATGTACATAATATAATCAGCTCAATGAAACAAGCTTTGTACTTTCACTAATAGATCTTCTCAGGAAGGAGCTGGAGACAACATCTCTGTGAAAAACACAGCGGCTTTAATAAGAGTAGTGTAATGCAGAGACTCTATATAGTGTAATTACCAGCTAAAGCCTGAAAGAGATTCAGATCTCTATAAAAGTTCAGCCTGGCTATGATGTACTGATTAAAACCTGTTTATCCAACAAAAACATTTCCATTCCCTAATCTGAAAATCTCTATTTCTTCTAGTTACATTTAGACACCACTGCAATGTTTGACGCAAAAGAAACAGAAGAGACCAATTAAAAAATCCAGCATTGTTTTATTTGAGCCCAGATGTGACACTAACTGAGCCTGAACACTTAATGGTGAGCAAGTCCGTATGAACCTTTTGACCTGGAAATACATCCACAATCTGATAAAAGGTTCAACCACAATTCCAGTAGGATGTAAACAAAGTTCCTGTTTCTTTATTTTTCCAGAACAGAAGGATTCCAGAGACATTAAATCTTAACATGTTTTTGTGTTATTGGTCAGTTCAAAATTTAGTACAATAATTTTTCTCCCCATCCACATGCAAGACAGATTGAGGGGAAAGCTTAAAATCAGGTTTTTATTTTTGTCAATGCAGCAGCGCCCCCTGGAGCCGACAGCAGTAAGGGCAGCTTTGGATCATCCAAATAAGAGTTCTATAATTGCTTCTGCTAATTTCTGGACTATAATCAGGATAAGGTCATTAAAAGGATATGTTGAAATAGGACATGTATTTAAAGGCTTTTTTTTTGCATGCAGGGTAAAAATCAAAGAAGCACAGCTTCTATAACATTCACCTTCAGCTCTCTGAGGTTAATTGTCTCCAATAAAAAGCAGGATTAACTCGACCCACAGACGGTAGCTGACATGCAGAAATTTTTCATACAAAAAGAGTTTGACCTGCAGTCGTGAACAGAAACAAAGCGTTCATCCCCTCGGTCCTATCTATCTGCTTTAAGACTTTGCTTGTAAAAAATATACGGAGGCTAATTGGATGATGAAAACCTGCTAAAGATGGCCTCCAGGAATAATGTGTCAGTTAAGAACCCAATGTGTTCAAATCATTAAAAAAGCTTTTAAGAACTCTTCCTTCTTCTTCTTCTTCATTCACTTCTTTTGTGTTGTTAAAATGAGAAGAAATGTCCCACACTGTTGTTATGGACAACAATTCATTTTTCAATACATCAACAAAATTTTTTTAATTCAGAAACTGAAATATCAGTCCTCATATAATCCAAACCATTGAGGCAAGTGTTCTAAAGAGAACTTAAAACAGAGATCATATTTTTTCTCATATAAGTGTCCCTTCATAGCTCAGAACTAAGCTTTTCACATAGATCTAATGGCTCCATATATTCAACAATGAGTTTTTTTGGTTTATGATTGAATTGGGACATATATGATAGAAAAAACAAATTGAAAAGGCTTAGACAGGATTTTCTGTTGGAAGCGAAGTTGGCATAATCTCCTCTCTCTGTCCCACTGATATCATTTCATTAGAGGTCTTCAAGCTGACCCCATCTTGTTGGATAGAGTTCCTCTCGTTGGTTTCCTGATAACTCCTGGCGAGGATGGGCTCAGAGGAAGAGGAGAGAATATTGCTTTTGGGGGTGGGATTTGGTGAGAAGGAGGGGTTATTTGTTTTCTGGGCGGGGTCAGGCGTGAGATTACAGTCTGTTTCTGTGACTGTGTCAGTCCTCTCACATATGACCTGCTGTATCTCAGTTTGCACTACATGCTCTACCTGTTTTTCCTCCGCTTGACCCACAAACCCAGTGCATCCTGAGCACCTTCTACTGGGCAACAGTCCCTCCTCCCTCTTTACACAGCTCCTCCCTCTGGAAAGAGTCTTTCGGTCTCTGTAGTTTTGGGTACATGATGTCCTCCTGGTTGTCCGGCTCTGTTCAGCTCTGTCTCTCTGCTTTCGGATCCGCTGAGCTCTATGTAACGCCAGAGCTGCAAGGTCAGAGTGAGATGATGTGCTGTCAATCATCCTTCTACCCAGAGCGAGGGGCCTGACGGGCAGTGCCAGCCGCAGTCGCAGCCAGAATCGGGAGCGGCGGGGTTCTGACTGACTGCCACGCCATGTCACGGTGCAGATCGAGGCCTGACGGAGCTGAGCAACCTCCATGCAGGGAATTTTCCTGACAGAGCGGTGTATCACTGTGACAACGGAGGCCTGGTGGCCATGCTGCAGGTACAGAGCCAAGCGACACTCCAACAGGCTGAAGCTCTTCTCTGCCAGGAATTCTGGACTGAGGACAAAGAGAAGGCGCCGACTGCGCTTCATTGACAGCAGGATGGACTCTGACAGATCTGAGACATCAAAGAAAGAAGAGAGCCATCTAAAAACACAAACAATTTCACATCACTAATGAACTCTGTTAAAGTCACCCCTAACATGACCCAGTCAATAACTTTAGCAAACACTTTTAACTTAAAAAAAAAATATCGATCACCTGCAGTAGGACAATTGGATATGATTGAAGTCCATTAAAGTGTAATTCGAATGTACCGCTGTAGCAGGTTTCTATTTTATCATTATGTAGAGGAAAGCTCCTGAATTCAAAAGGATGCGAAGCTGAAGGAGGCAAAGATAGCAAATTTAGAAACAAATTGTGCAATTTTCGCAAATTTGGCTAAATTAGATCACTGCAACGCCTGCAAAATATGCGTAGGGAAAATTACAGGAGATAAGAAATCTTAAATTTTGTCTACATTATGTTGGGAAATCCACCCATGGACTAAATACTGCTGTGACCTACAGTGAAGAAGGCAGCGTAGACAGGGTTTTTAAAATCAGAATGAAAGATAGAGAAATCAATATTCACAAAGGATGAAGTAAGGAACTGTCTTAAAAGGTTTGAGGGTACCGGTAGCTTTTAAGTAAGCCGTTTTTCATTTAGCCCTTGAGGGACTGTTTCGTCGTCCTACCTCCAGTGCACACTGTGGCCAGCTGCCCCCTCTACCTCACTCTTTTGCACCGTCTACCAGACGGCTTCCCTAATGCACCGCTGTCCTCCTTTCATCTCCTGCAGTGCAGGGGTAACCAATTAAACATCAGCGGGGTCCGAATAGAGAAAATCAACAACCAGTAAAGGTCTGGAGAAATCTTTATTTATAATGTGTTACTTAAAACAGAATTTAACACTGAAATAAAATGCAGGTGTTTATGAATCCATGTTATACATTGACTTTTTACATAAAAAATTATAAAAGCTAAAGTGTTTTTTGTAGTAGAGAACAAAAATCATTCAGTTTGGTATATAGACAATTTCCTGATTCGCATATTTTATAAAACACCTGAACATTTGTTTTTGTTTTTTCTTTCCTTTTTATGGTTTAATGAGAGCAGTGGGCTTTAAGCTGACCTGCAAGGCTTTAGACCTGGGTTTGAATGGAGACAAAGCCATTCTAAAGCACGTATCAAGCCTGGATCAATATCTAACTTTGATTAAGGTCATGGTGGGGAATCCTGCTTCACAGCCGTAGGTTGAGCCAAACATACAGAAGATGTGCAGGGTCCTCTTTGAGTACACCATTTCACTTTTTTGTCACTAGTTCATCACGCTTCTTCCAGCAGTCCACACTTTCCCTGCTCTTTTTCTCATCATCTTCTTCTTTTTCATTGCCTGGCTTGCCACAGGTTTGCCTGCTGTGTCTAAAAGTAGCAGCAGCAGCAACCCAGACTGACACAGCTCATTAGCTAATTTGTATCACATGCAGCCTGGTGCTGGATGGGGCTTTACTATATTAACAGGAGAAGCGGTGCATCGGACAACAGGCAGTAATCTATAAATGTTTTAAATTAGGTTGGGTCCGGATTAGCCCGCAGGTGGCTCCAGATCCGGACTGCCGTCCGCTAATCCATGACCTCTGCTCTAGAGGCTAGCCTCACTCAGGTGCGCTGTCAGAACACCATCTCACCTTCCTTAAGTTGTCCAGGAGATTCGTCACCCAACTCAGAACAGCTAAGCTTGTGGATAGGTGGAAGTACCACTAAAGGCGACCGTCCAGTCAAACCTCTGGTGGAGATGGTGATATTCTCCATATTGGTTCTATCTTTGAGAATGTGGTGAACCCAGCAATGCAGACATCTTTGATCGGCTTTCAAAAGTGAAGAAAACAGTGCGAGTCACTCCGTAAACAGTAGACACAATGACCTCAAGTTTTTATGGGTTCAGTGGAAAGATGCCTGGCAGGCCCCTGCTTTGCTCATGAAGAAGCAGTATATTCCTTTTGCGCATTTTTGGCATCCCGTGTTTCTAAAGCAACACCTTCAAAATACTTAACCCTGTAATGCCTAATGTATCATATTTGATACATACGGTTTCTGAAATGTTTTGCGTCTGACACCTTTTGCATAATTTAATGGTAAAAACTTTGCTCAAAATCCTATTGTACACAATCAGATATACCTGATAACAGAGGGCAGAAGACTACACAAAAAATAATCTTGACTTATCGCATAGTAATAAATTATTAATATCAAAAACGTATTTCTGTTTTTTCTTTTTACATATTTTGTTAAAAGGCCAAATAAGGACTTCAAACCAAAAAAAAGTAATTTTCTGTTTTGTTTTATTCTTGGATCGGCTTTAAAGGGTTAAGGTGTCACGATGTTAAGCCTTCTCCCGCAACTGGACTCCCATGACCCCTTCAGAGTAAAATGAGTGTAAAGATCCACTTATGGAAATCAAATGGATTCAACTCAAGAAAAAAAAAAGTTTTAATTTTGAAATGAAAACTTTAACTGAGAAAAGGTGAATGATCAATGAAGAAAACATCAATAAATGCAAATTTTCTTTAATTATTTGCAACAACATGATGGAAAAACAATAAAAAACATGATTTGTTTTATATTCATCTTATGACAAAGTGCAGAATCCCTTCTTGGAAAACAATACAGAGTTGTCAAATTCTAAAACAGCATAGCATGTTTAAGAAATAGAAAAACAGAAAAGCATGTTTTTAACCTGAAAAATCATTTTGAATAACTGATTTACTGTGGGCATTAAGAACCTGCAGTAATGGCAGTATTTGCAGTGGACTAAGCCCCATTAAGAGTCAGGTTTTCCCTAATTTCCTCATTAACTGCTACTCTATACAGATGACACCGTCCTTTATCTTTATGGTGATTTCTGTTCTCATAGGGTAAGATGAAATGTTATCAATAAAAGGAAACACAATATATAAACAATTACTAAAATATACAAAAAGTTCCTCTAACGGCCAACAGGTGGTGACAAAAACAAAACCAATTCATCCTAAAGACCAGAAATACATCTTTTCTCATATAGCAACATTAACATGTTTATGCAACACAACTTTTAGAACATATAATCACCTTTCTGTTCAAACAGGAAGGTTCCTTTTGTGAAATTAAATGTAAACTTTTAAATTAGCTTTAATTGACTATTCATACTTGTCATAACATACACTAAATATTGCATTTAAAACATACTGGACATGAGAGGATAATGAGCAGATGAAAGTGATTGATGACGATTCGTTGATTGGGTAATGAGGCCAAGTTGAAGGAGGCTGCAGAAGCTACATGAGAGGAGCGCTGAGCTGAAGAGAGGGAGGGAGGAGTGTCTCCTGTGGAATCATGTTCATGTTGAGGAGTAAATATTATTTGGGTAATGTGGTGGATTTTTAGCCTTGCTGGCAGGATTTCTATAGTCGGGTTCAAACGTTGCTACATTGATATTAGCGGTCAGTTCAGATTTGAAGTTGTATTGTTTAGAAACAGCACAGTGTTTTGTTTTTCTGGCTTTTTTTACTACCATGACAATCTCTGCATTTCACTGTGTGAAATATTAACATTCATAATTTGGATCAGTGGTCGAGAAAACACATCTGAACCCCAGAAATCCTGTAGACTGTTCTCAGAGCCAACAGACCGGGATCAACTTCAATCTGGCTCCGCTTCAAAATCCAGCAGGCCGAGAGAATTCAAAAAGGATCAACAGTGAAATATTCAAACTGAACAAAGGGCTGATTTATGTTAAAACAAAAGCAGATGAAGCTTATATATTATTAATTTTCCAACTTAGAAACAGAAACAAACTAAAAGTCCTGCGCCAAAATGTAAAACATTTAGGTAACTGTAGAAACCTAAAGTAAGAACTGTAGAAAGGTAGAACATTTAAGCTAACGAGTAAAAATATTTGGATGAGAAAGACATTTTTTCTTAAACAGATTGGTGGACACTCCTTCAGCGCCACCATGAGGTAGAATCTTGGTATTACCGATTTATTCGTAATAATCTCCTGATCTTTGGGTGTTATTTGCTTATTTTACTCCAGATATTGCTTTATGCTGATGATATGCAGCTCTACTCATTATTCATGATACTAACTATTAATCAATATCCAGTCTATTCAAATAACATTCATACCTACTGACAAATACTGTCAAATACCACATGAACAGAAAAACCCTGAAATGTTCTGATTAACAGTTTTTTGCTATGAATATAAAGACTTAGGGACGATAAATACTCCATTCTTCTCTTTCCATCGTTGAAATCAGGTTTTGCCAGCCTGATTTGCAATCCCAGCAATTGATATGAGCAACAATTATCCCTAAGCAGGTCATGAAAACAATGAAACTCCTTAAAAAACTCAATCATATAGTAGACCATTCAGCCCTTAACTCCCCCTCTGGCTGCCATAGCTGGCTGAACCTAATCTCTAACAGTACCTAAGACAAAGTTATGGGTCTGCAGCAGGTGTTTACGCTAAGAAGAGACATATGCTCCTTTTCCACCTCTGTGCTCTTCTCGGGAACATCTTCTTGTACCTTTGTCCTTTCAGTACCTCAATACAAAGTGTTCTACAGGTGTTGCCATGAAGGAACAAGCTACCAAACACCATCAAAGTGACTATCCTGAACATTAAGATGGCCTCTGCAGTAAACATCTCCTCTTCTGACATCCCAACATTTCAAACTGATAGAGACTTTGGTTTAACTTGGGATAAGCTTTAAATAGGCCAGAAGTGTTTCTGTTCTTACTTGACCGGCTGATAAAATGTACTACAGCAGTGGTTCCCAAACTTTTCTTTTATGAGTTCCTCTACTTGGGGAACAGCTGTATTATATGAACATTTTAATCTATTCTTGGCTTAGATTGTACTTCCCAAAACCACTGAGGACTATATTGACTCTCCATTGGTTTCAGCTCAATATTGTTTCTATGTACAACAGTTCAGTTTTGAAGGAATAAAAATCAGAAGCGTCACCTGCGCTACGCTGCAGAGCTAAAGACTTTCTGCGGGGTTTTTTTTTCATTACTGATGAGGCCCGTTTGGGAGTTTGTGCTGTTCTGACTGATGAGCCTCAGCAGCGCCCCCTCTCTACTGCTCCCTTTACCGTCCCCACTAACTTTCCTCACAGGAAGCTCCACTCTCAGCCTCTTCCAAAAGCGAGATGTCAGTTCTTTGGACTTATCCCCTTGCCAGCGGACCAGCGCCAGAGCAACCCGGGCCCTCCTGAGCTCCCTGACCAAGCTCTGTCTCTGGACTGGCTTGTACTGGATCAGGATCACCCTCAGGTGCCCGTCCAGCGCCATGCTGTCGATCCCAGCCTTTAGCTCTAGCAGGGCCTGGGAGCCCCGGGAGGCGTAGCCAGGGCTAACGACCACCAGGAGGCGCCGGCTGCGAGCCACGAAGCTCAGCGTCTCATCTGTAATGGCTGCAGAGAAAGATGGAAGGATGAAGTGCTGATGAATGGGTGATGAGTGTGAGTGTGGTTCAGATGAAGAAATAAGGGATGAAGGAACTCACTGCCTCCGGGGAGACTGTCTCTGTCAAAGATGCACACCGAGTATCCGAGCACGTTCTCCAGAACATTGCGCAGCGTTGACAGAACAAACTGCTCCTCTTCGCTGTTCCTCGCGTACGAGATGTAGACGTCAAACTCCTTATCATCTGAACACAGAGGGAAACAGCTTCAGTAACTAAACATGAGTATGAAAAATGTCTTCACCCGTTTGTCTATATAAAGTCAAAGGAAACTTGGTTTATCTGATCTGAGGTCTGATTATCAGAATCGGAAATACTTTACGCAATCCCAGAGGGAAATTACTTTTGTTACGCGCTCCAGATATACAAACATGAAGCTGAATCACTTGCGGGAGGCGTTGTAGAGACTCATGACCACAGGCAGAATTATTTCCATTATCTCAATTTGATGCAATTTCCTCAGAACTGAAGCTGCAAAGTCAGATCGTTTCCAACCCAAACTTACAAAACTTTTACACTATACTCAAAGTAAAGGTAAGAAGAAAGTACAACTTCTCTCTAAACTGGGGTTTTAGGCAACAGGAGACACCAACAACATGTGGTTCAAACAAAAACCTCACAGCCTGCGTTTGTGCTTCTGACACATGACAGAATTTTTCCAGTCTCTATAAACAGGAAGATCTTTTTTTTCTTCTTTAAATGCGTCAAACTCTTTTTAAAACTGTTCTGATCGTAACAGATAATAAACTTACATGCAAATTTCATGCAAGATTAAATGTGGCAAAACCTTTACTGCATAAAATACCCATGACGCTGGATCTGTTACACGCTCCACTTTGTTTTAAAAAAAATATAGATATAAAAAATATAACTGCGGATGTCTGGGGGACAGTGATTCGCCTACATGTTATGAATGCTGGTGTATCATAAAGAATAAATAATGAACAGTTTAGTTTGTGCCTTCAAGTCGTTGCCAATAGGAAGACGTTACCTGGATATAACATAACGGAATATCTTCAGAACAGCTCCAAATGACAGAAAACTAATATGTGTGAGTAGAACATTATGTAAGAACGTAAAAACAAGAGATCAATGTAAAAAAAAAAAAAAAAAAAAGGTCCGTTCCCCTTTAAGTAGCGACATGTTGCTGGAAAAGATCAAAATCTAGATAAGTCATTTTTTTCTTAAAATAACTGCATTTGTTCTTGCATTGAGGACATAAAACTGGCATTTTTGTCAATCGAACAAGACAATTTAAGTAAATAGTTAATTAAATAAGAAAACACAACTTCATTGTTTTATTTCAATTGCATATTATCTAATTATCTTATTTTAAGAGTAAAAATACTCATTCCATTGGTAAATAATCTTGTTTATCTGCTTAAATTAAGGATAAATGCACTTAATTTAAGAAATTGTTACTTATTTCTAGATTGTTTTTTACAGAGTAGCGCAGCTGCTCTATACCTATAATGTCTTAAGAAGTCCTGAACATCTAGAGTTTAAAAAAAGATCAAACATATGAACAAATGATCAAACATTGAGAGGTTAAGATTTAAAGGTTTAAGCAGATCTGGTCATCGGTCTGCCGTCTATCGGGTTTGGTTTAATACACTGAAAGCTTTTGAGCACCAACACAGAAAGACATAACAGTGAAAGATGAATGCATTCAACAGAAAAACAAAAGGCCAGATGGACGCCTCACCTGTGTGCCGCTCGTCCGTGCCGAACCAGGAGCGGTACAGAAGCAGCAGCTCCAGCCAGAAGACGTGATAAATCATGAAGAGAAGCAGCATGAGGAGCAGCGTGATGCCCAGACCACAACCCAGCTCCACGGTGGGCAGCGACACTGGGAGCAAACACAGCCTAAGGTTAACACCTGCCGCTCTCTACCCTGCTCCGGCCGAGGTCTTGTGCGAAATTCTGTTTCCCCGTGAAAATCTGTTCCCCCTGTTTGGGGAGCGCGCATTGCAGCCAGAGAGGCGGATCTGACCATTCTCAAGGCGCTCCTGATCATTTTTCATTAAAATGATCAGGATTAATCATTTTAATCCTGATCAGGCAGCTGAAATAATCTGTTCCCCTCTAATTTTTGCAAATAAAGAGTAAATATGACCAAATCCACAGGATTTGTTCTTGGTGGTGAGAGGAATAAGCACAGTTTAAGACTTGCAGGTAAATCAATTTCTTCCCCTGTTATGGAGGGGGAACAGATTATTTCAGTAAGCTGAATCATCCATTCTATCCTCTCCTCCTCCCATATCTTTTGGAAATAAAGAGCAACTGTTTCTAATTTCTCTAAAATTGATATGTGTGATATGTTATACTAGAAATGTCCTTAATCCAGTAATATGTCATATTTTACATTAGAAGGTGATTAACCAGAAATTCTTCTCATCTTCGCAGGACGTCTTAATCTGTGTGCCCTGCTATCAGCCAGTTTCCATCCTCTTATATCAGAAATGAAAAATTAAAAATACACTACGTGTTGTTGTGTTCGGTGACTGACGTTTATTTCTGTCAGGCTGAAGGGACAAAAGTTGGAGAAATACCGATTATCTTGCCGTTTAAAAAACAACACAAAACAGTGTAAGAGGACCTCATTAATGTATTTATTTTACATTTTTTTTAAAAGAGCAACCGATTAAAATGGATGTTACAAAGTTGAGATGATTATATGAGCAGTTTTTATGGAAAAATGATCAGGAGCGCCTAGAGAATGGTCAGATCCGCCTCTCTGGCTGCAATGCGCGCTCCCGACACAGGGGGAACAGATTTTCACGGGGAAACAGAATTTCGCACAAGACCGGCATTAGGAGGGCTAGATTCTCCTTCCCCTTCAGAGTCTTCCTCACCCTCTTCCTGCAGTTGAGCTCTGCGGGTCTCGAAGCCCTTTGCGTTTCTCACAGAGCAGTTGAACTCCCGCTTCAGATCTTCTGGCTGAAAGTCTTCAATCACCAAAACGCTTTCCTCTGTCAGGTCCCCGTAATCGTTTTTCTCCAGGCTGCAACACGCAGACACAAAAAAACATTCCTGAATCTATCTGAAACCTCTGTCTTTGCTTGAATACGCCGCTTCAAATGTGCCACATTAGCATTAGCGGTGAACGATAATACAGAAAATTAAAGTGCCGGTTATTTTTTAAACCAATATTGCACTTTTATTTCGATTTTCTTTTGCACTAACTGCAGGCATGTAAATGTTTCATTTCCGGGTTTTATTTCTAACATAAAACCAGGTCTAAAAGCTGAACTTTAGATGAATTTCCAGAGAAGATATCTAGAAATCTGCCAGTAGAAGCAGGTTTGTTCAGTTTCTACCTGTTTATTTGGGAGAAGCGATCATTGGCTGCAGTCACTCTCTTCCCGTCAACCGTCCACCAAATCTCCCGGGAAGTGTTGTGCAGGACAAGAGGAAGGAGGCCTTTGCAGGCCAGACGCACGTCCGTGTCTGACAGGAAACAGAAAATAGAGTCAGAACCAGAGCTGCCAGTCCAGCAGCCGAACCTCAGCTGGATCATAACTCGGCACGAAAGAAGAAAGCGGTTTTCAATCGTCTTTGTGCAAAAATAATGATGTCAGTAAAAAAATGTATTGGGAGACTGGCAGCCTAGTGGTTAGGGCAGAGCTTGTGGGGCTTGAGTTTATATACATATACATACATATATATATATATATTCTGCTGGAGGTTTCCTCCTGTTAATAGGGAGTTTTTCCCTCTCCACTCTTGCTGCATGCATGCTCAGTGTGACGGATGGCTGTAGAGGCAACAACACACTGCAAGCGCAGACTTAATATCCCTACATGCTTATATAGGAGCAGCGAATCGTGCAGTCAAGGACTGGATGTAATCAGCTGGTTTATTAGATGGAAAACTTCTATAAAGTGCTTTGAGATGACGCCTGTAGTGTATTGGTGCTGTAGAAATCAACTAAACTGAACTGGTTGCCACTGGTTACAATTAATAACATTGATCAGCTGTCTAATTTAAATACACAAAGATAATTATGGTTTATTTTTTTTTACATATACAGTTTAAGTATGGTTCCTACACAATGTTTTATAAATGAGAGCCCTGAATATTTGGGTTATGGTTCATCAAATCAGGTCTGATCCGGTCCGACAGCCACTTACTGGTTCTGACAGAGAAGACCTTGTCTTTGGTCGGATGGAGGATGGTGGGCTCTTTGCGCACTCTTAAAGGATCTGCAGGAAGAGGACACAGCATCAGAGGTTACCTTCAGGGGTCCACCTGCTCCCACCTGAATCCGAGCAGCTCCAGACTTACAGATGGCTGAGACGTTGATGCTCCTGGTGAAGTTGAGCATCCTGCCTCTCCGCTGGTACTGCACCGTACAGAAGTACAGACCCTGATATGTGGTGAGCATGGTGTAGAACCGCAGGCGGGTTCTTTGCTGTTCCCGGTCTTTATCCCAAAACGGGTACTCATAGCACTTCTAGAGAACAGATTGAAAAGGTGTCACCTCACCCAGCAGAACCAGCGACATGTTTAATGGCTGACCCACAACCAGCCGGGTAGAGAGGTTCCAAACCTGCTGCTGCCTCACCGAATTCTCGTAGTACCATTTGACAGTCGGCTCGCTTTCAGACACCTTGGCGATGTCCTGCAGGTCCGGACAATCCAGCGTTTTCCCTTCCTGCATTGGGATCAGCTCCTGAGTCGGTGCCGTGGCGACCGGAAGGTCACAGTAGGTGGATCGGATCACCTCGTCCCGCCGCAGCACCTTGAGGCGCATGGCGATCTTACTGCAAGAGGACTTGTTGCTGCAGAAAGGAGGCAGAAAGAAGAACCTTAACATGGAAGGAATACAGATCCATCAGCTGAGGAACAGATCCTCACATTAGGTTCTGGGTTTTAAAATGTTGACCGTGAATCAAAACATCAGAGACTGCAGGACTTTTATTGAGGACTTAAAACGTTTCACTACATTTAAAGAGAGTCTTGTGATTTTATGAACAAAGAGCAGATATTGAACAGAAGAGCTTCAAAACAGAGGTCACGGATTAGCGGACCGCGGTGTCTAACTTCACTTGCACCACATCTCCTGTTACTATGGTAAAGCCTCCCAAAGCGTCTGGAACCAGGCTACACGTGATACAAATTAGCCAATGAGCTGCTGTCAGTCTGGGTTGCTGCTGCTGCTACTTTTAGACACAGCAGGCAAACCTGTGGCAAGCCGGGCGATGGGAAAGAAGGAGAAGATGATGAGAAAAAGTGAAAGAAAGCGTGGCCCCTGGTAGAACTGCGGTGAAC
>NW_015150617.1:660038-672681 GCF_000732505.1 Cyprinodon variegatus
AGAATCTAATGTATGAACAAGTTTCAAGGTGGCTAGCAGTATTGTGCTTCGTGCTGGCTGTGATATCTCAGCTGTATGGATGAATTATTTTGTCCCTAAAAGTTGATTCAGGCAGAATTAATTAATCACTGATTAATCAGTTTTTGGACATTAAGTTCTGTGAAACATTCACTGTCTGTAGCTGAGATGAAACTGTGTCCCTACAGTCACGGCGCCTCCACTATGAGAAACGTCCATTAATGTATAAGAGGAAAAACTAGTTCCAGTGCAGGGATGCAAATAATCAAAGATTTTTATGCTTGAAAATCTCTACAGTGTTTTTGTGAAGACTATTTCAACTATTTCAAAATAAAAGGAGGAACAACAAAATTCCTCAAATCAAGCAGATTCATTTAAAACCTGTTCACTTTTTGTTCTAACTTTACTCCTGTTTTTATTTCAGAAAATCAAACTGTGGGTTGTTGTAATAACATATTTAACCTAATGTATGTCAGAACAAAACAGGTCTTTAAAAAAAAATGTTTTAATCACTGCAGCAGATGGAGGCGGTCCGTCTGAGCTGGAAGGAGGGACAGGAAGTCAAACCTGATGGTTCTGTGGTACCCTCACTGACGAAACCTGACCATGACCCAGAAACCGTGTAGAACTCTATGCTTTGTTTTTCTTAGAGTGGGTAACACCCACTGCTGTCACAGGATGGGTTGATCCATTCGGTCAGCTGCTCAGTTCAAAGCAGCGGATCTCAGAATCCTCTAGATGAAACCAGAGATCAGTCTATGGACCGACCCAAAATCAAGTTCTACTAGAATCTTTTCCGAAAGTTGAATCTGTCAGCTTTTCTGTCTGTGATGACAGATCAGAACCAGAACAATTTAGAGTCCAGATTTCTTTCTGGTTTATAATCTCTCATGCCGGATGTTTAGCTGTGTCTCAGTGGTGGAAGTCGGGTTAATTGAAGCCAAGGTTCTGTGATGCTGAGGTTCTGATTTAAAGCTCGGAGTCCAGAGGAACAAAATTCTTAAGAACATTAAATCATTTCCTTCCCAGTTCTGCACCAGTTTATGATGAAATGTTAAATAAAATCCCAGTAAAACCCAGATGGTTGTAGAGGAAACATTCAATTGTTTTAAAACCTCCAGGAGAAAGTTTTGCAGACCAGAACCGGTCTGTTGCCAGAGAAACCCAAACAGGCAGGATGTGGACTTACCGCAGCATGCAGATGTACTGCCCCGTGTCGTTGGCCACGGCCGGCTGCAGCCACAGTCTCTCCCTGTCTCTGCTGAGGCGCGGGCTGCGGAGCAACAATCACATTAGAGACAGACAATAAATCAGAAACGATCCAATTAGAGCGACATCAGAACAAACTCCCACGTCCTGAGCGACGCCGGCCTAACCGCCCGTCTCACAAACACCAATACATCGTTTCTGGAAGGAAAATCGTTAGGATGCTCTTCATCATTAAATTACACATGCAGAACCAAGGTCCGGGCAGGAAAAGGGCCCGTGTTCCCAGCAGGTGAAACCCAGTTATCTACTGATTGGGTTTGTGTTGCAGGACAGTGAATAATATGCAGAAAACTGGCCTAAAAAATAATAATTAAAGCAGCATTTCTATTACAGAGGGACTTGGTTTCCATGGTTACCTGTAGGGGATGGGCTGCTCCAGGTCATGGCCTTCCAGCAGGCGGTACCAGAACAGGTTGTGTCCGGCGCTCTGGGCTGATGTGTAGTTGTAGACGGAGGGATGAGAGAAGAGAGGACAGGAGATGGAACCGGCCTCGCCGTCCAGAACCGACACCGCCCCCTCACTGGACTCGCCCCAGTCGTAACACATGGGTTCTGGCAGACAGGAGGACAGTGGGACACATTTAGCAGATGTTTTATGTCCCGTTTACTATGAAGATTCCAGCAAAAATAAAATCGAAGAACAACCAGAGACTGAAAACTTCAATTGGACCCAGTTCTTCCAGTCCAAGTTATGGTCCATCCACTTTTCCTGATCTCTATCCTGACAAGGAATCAGGCCCACAGCATGACACTTTCCCCGCCATGCCTTCAACTAGCTGTCCACTCAGATTGAAGTCCTCTAGATACTGAAAGTTAGTAGAATAAAACCTGAGCTGAGTTTCTTTATTGAACAAAAACATGACTGAACTGGAGCTTTGATGTGTTTGGGTCAACAGAACCACCCATGTAGGAGACTCAGCTTTATAAGCCCAAAGAGTTTCCATCAGTCTACGGCTGTTTGGACTGAACCCCCAGCTTATGCAGCAGGTCCAAACTCTAAAACCTGCCTGAAGTGGGTTCTGAACCGTTGTCATGGTTACAGTTCTCCTAATAAGACGTCCCTTCGTTTGCAGAAATCCATTTAATGTAAAGAGAAGCTTTTAAGTCTGCAGCAGAGGGTTAGATATTGATAACAACACGTCGCTCCGTATGTTTTTATCCATCCATCTTGATCCGATTATCGAAGCTCAGGCTGAGGGAAGAAATTACAATCATCCATCTATGCAGCCGTTCCCCCCAGCTCCTCCTGAGGGAGCCCAGAGCGTTTCAGGACAGAATGGACATCTGCCCGCGCCAGGATCCACTCCCAGTGGAACGGGCCGACAAAGTGGTTCTGGAAAGAGGGAATCAGGGTGAAACAGGCTTCAGGTCTGCGTCCAAGCAAGTGTTTTTTGGGGTTCAAACACTTTAAATTCCTTTGAGGGAGCTCTGCTGAAATAACAGCTTTTGTTCTGTCTGGGTCGTCCTACTGGACCTGATAACTTGTATGACAAAACCAAAGATGGGGAGAAAATGGAAAAAATTTTACTCATATAAAAGTAGCTCTACTTTATTATTTAATTTCTTCACAAAAGTAAAAGTAAAAACTGGAAATGACAAATAGAACAAATACTTTGTCAGATTGCATCTCTACTACTGAGTCATTGTTGGCTCCTAACTTCTGACCTAATGTCTAAAATGATGTTGAAAGAGTTTTCTGGAAATACAAACTAAATAACATGATTATGAATAAGCAAATTTTGGCATAAAAGCTATTTTCCAAAACTTTTTTCTTAACACAACCTTAAAGAGGGCAATAAATATGTCATGAAAAGGATTAAGAACTTTCAGTGACATTATTTCCTGTATTTTCACCTGATCATATAGTAGCTCAACTTAATGTTGGTGGGTAGAGTAACCAGAAATCTTTACATTATTAGGAGTAGCAATACTTGGACAAAAATTTTTCTTAAGCAAAAAGTAGAGTAAAGTATAACTACTTCTATGTACACTTGTTTAGACGCAACTTTTCTAAGCTGTTTATAAAAACACGTTTGTCTTTGAGTGGACAAGGCCTCAGGTCATATTCTTTATCAGTAATAAAACCAATATTTGATGACATTTTTTTTTTAGCATTTTTTTTAATCTTGGAATTGATTGAGACTGAAGGAGGTCTGTGATCAGTAAGGAAGGAAAATACTGAAAGTTTCTGTGTTAAAGTCCAATAACTGAAGGAGCGATTCGGATAAAAGGTGACGTCAGAGATAAACCACAGAAATAAATCACAAGTTACTCCTGATGATTTTCTGAACATCTGCCAGAGGAGCGGGACTCCTCCTGTGTGAGGGAACCAAAGCTGCTTTTCAGTCTCCGGATCGACTCCAGGTTCCTTAGTTTGGATCAGATTTGCAAATTTCCTGAACCGCTTCATTTAATCTGTTCAAATCCATCAAAAAACAAATAAACATCTGAGAGCAAAGAGAGAGAGTCCAGGGTTCCTCACCCTGACCTTCATACTGCAAACATCCCAACACTCTGCTTTATCTGGGATTTTCTGGGAAACCCTGCTGCCTGCCTCTCCCAGAGCTTCACTGCACATAGTGTTGGCAATTAGAATGAAGTCTGAAACTAGAAGTTTGGAACTGAAACATTTATACTCTAGAAAATGATTCAGTGCCTGCTGAGCTCCATCTAAAAGGGTTTACAAGCTCCAGCTTGTTATCAGAGAAGCACACAGAACACCTCCCTTTATTGTAGCGGATTAAACATGAACCATAAGCTGCTACAACAATGAGTCAGAACAACCACCTGGCTCCTCAGCTTCTGCTAACATTCAAAACAAGATGGTGAAGTTTGATCTGCTTCCAAGAGCCAGAGCCTTCTCACTAAACCCCTTCCTGATGACGCACCAGCTGTAAGACAATTCAAGGATATCCGGCATTAAAGATGGCGCCTCGCTTTAATGTGTCCTCTGGCCAAGAGACATGGCTGACCTGGATGGCGCAGGTAAATGGACGGTAGAAAGACCCAGTACTCTGGATTTTAGCATATTTTCTCAATCAAAGCTAGGATGCCCTAATGGAACTTAAATATCTTCCATTTAAACTGGACTGAAGGAGCAGAATGAATCCGAGGTTTGAACAATCATCTCAAAGAACAGCAATAAAGCGTGTTCCTCTACCTTACATCGAGATCCTGAGTCTGTTCAAAGGTCTCTACCAGCATTCATCTCCTAAACCAGGCAAATATTCAACCTTTTTTACCTTAATAAAAAATAATCAGTTTCTCTCTTAAACACAAAGGCGTCATCAGCATATTGCTGCATAGTGCAGTAAAATATACCCAAACTATGCATTCCTTTATCATTTCTTTCTAGATTAAAGAACACAGATACAAGGCTGGACTCAATCAGTACTGGATTATTTATAGTCTGCACAAATTACATCCCATAATAGGATGGAACATTCCTCACTAATGGGGCATTAGAAAGTGATCCTGCAAAAAGTCGCTTTGGGAATTTGAACCAGCGATCAATCACCTAAATTAGCGCCGACTAATTCCCTTCCAATTGATTTTCTGACTGATGGTTTCCTCCCCGACTCAAAGATGAAGCCAATCAGTCAAAATGATCTGGAGGGAAACACAGATGATCCTCATTCATCAGGGAAAGGTTAATTAGACCGGAGAGGGAGTCAACTGTTCGATACAGGAAGCGAGGATGGGAATGATGATACAGATAGGAAACCTTTAAACGTCCCGACGCCACGCCGCCTCCAAAACGCACAGCATGACAGCAGGCAGGGGAGAGGCTGCATGAACATTTTAACACAGAGATCACAGAAAGTTTATATCTCCATTGCTCTAAGGAACCCAAAAGCAGAATCTGAATAACAGAAACCAACTAATACGCTTCAATAGCCGCTCATGAAGAACCAAAACATCGACTGACTCAGTTTGCGTTTCAGACGGTGTAAGCAATTCTGTTTCTATGAGAAATTTCCAAAGACCTCAAAAAACATCTTCCACATGTCCTGAAACATCCTCAGGGAGTTTGGGGATCTTTCAACACATCCTCTAAGGTATTAGAGATGAGAAAGTAGTTTTCCTTCACTGACATTTAACCAGTAAGACCCAGTTTGACTCCAAACCAATAAAAGACCAATTCAAGAAAATTAACTCCTCCAAACATTTGTTTTGAGAAAGATTTCCTCTTGTAGGTCTTAGGAATCTGAGCACATCTTCAGGAAACAAGCTCTAAAAAAAGATAAGAACAATATAGCAATCTGCAGCTATTTCTGCTGTTGTACAGATGAAACTGAGATGATTAGAGAGGATCTTCCTGTGAACGGATGATTGGTATGAAGTGGATTTTGTTCCATTACTGTTGCAAAGAAGACATTTAAAAATTGTTGAAAGTTAGAAAAAAATACAATGCAGAAATTAAACATTGAAAAGTGTAAATTTGTTTCAAACTGTATTAGTTTTTCAATTTAATTATCAAGTTAAATTAAGCTTTACAAACCGCCTTTTTTTTTTCCCCAAATCGGGAGTTAGCATGTCTGCATAGATGTTAGTAGAAACATTTTTATTGGTCAATCTGCACATCTGGATGTGTTTCTATTTGGCTTGAAGAAAGAGAATCTGATCTGTGAAACACAATTTGAAAAGAATGTAATTCATAGGATGCAATCCGAAAAAAAAAAAAATTTAAAAACAAAATAAAAAAATACCATTCCGAAAAAAAAAAAAATTTAAAAACAAAATAAAAAAATACCATTTGAAAAAAAAGGCAAAAACAGACTAAAAAAAATAAATCTAATAAGATTTGAAACAAAATCTAAGAAAACAGCTAATTTAGTCCCAAAACCTTGTTTTGTTAAAACATGTTTCCGAATTTCATATCTAGAATGCACTTCTTTCCATTTTCTTTTACAAAACATGTTCTTTGAAAAAATAATGGAATAGATTCACTCCATAGATTAACTCCATAGATCAGGGGTCGGACACCCGCGGCTCCGGAGCCGCATGTGGCTCTTTAGCGCCCCCCTTGCGGCTCCCTAGAGTTTTTTCAAAAATTTATGGAAAATTTTTGGTTTGTTTATTTTAAAATGGTTAAAGGTTAAACAGCAATTCATTATGTTTTCCAATGCTGTAAACATTTGTATAATAAATAAATGTAAACAATATAAGTAAACATTTATTTCAATGAAAATGTGCGTCATAGCCATAGAGATCAGTGGCCAAAGCCTGCAACACATCTCTCAGCGCAGCGCGGTGCCAGGCAAAGGCAGCGGGGGTGGGGTGGGGGGCTCGGACCATGGATCCCAAAGGGAAAAACAGGAAGATACCTGATGAGAACTGAGGATTCAAAGAAGAAAGGACCGAATCATTTGCTTTCATTATCAATGCGGAAGGATTGCCTGCATTTTTGCTTTGGCACGAGAATTTGTCAAATAATAAAAAGATAAATTTGGATATGCATTTCCAGGGAAGGCTAAATATGGAGCTGATCATAAAGTTGGGAGTGAGAGAAAAAGTGTGATTGCAGAACTTCCGGATAAATTAGAGGAGCGCAAAGATAGATTTAAGAAATAGATTGCATCTCCAAACTCCACTAGTGCTTCTAGTTTGGTTTCAAGCAGGAAAAAAAACGTCCACAGATTGAAAAGGTAGCGCTCTTCTGCAGGTATGTAATCCACCCCCAAATCCCCGTAATAAAAATATCACCAAGGAACACTGGTGACGGAGGATGTGGGATTTCAAGGTTAGAGAGCACTGCTCTGATGGATGTCACGTCCACCATAGAAAGATTCCTTTATTGTGTTTCTATAATTTCATCAATGTACCAAAACAGCGCGTTGAAGGGCGCTGTGAGAGCGTTCACTGCTCCTCCCTCACCTCATGCTTCTATGTGACATTTGCTCCAGATAAACATGTAATCATGAATTCTTATTATATATTTAAGCCTATATAGTCCTTTTTTATAGTGGGATAATACAATTAGAGCCTGTGTTGCCATACTAGGCTTATATATACACTAGGCTTTTACATATTTGCGACTCCAGAGAGGTTTGTCTTTGTTTTTTTTTGGTCCAATATGGCTCTTTGAGCAATCTGGGTTGCGGACCCCTGCCATAGATTAACTCCATAGGTGGCTGCAGCCCTTTTAGATGCAAATCACAAACAAAAACCAAATAAAACCAAATAACTGATGAGGTGGAGCTGCAGAGGGGCCTCCTGCTCAGGATTAAAGCTCCACAGTCCAGGACGGGTTCAGCCCAGCTGGTCCTGTGGATCCTGAACGCTGAGCTCCAGATTAATGGATCCTCTCTGCAGCTCCTGACCAGAGTGGATCGGCTGCGCCTGTGTTGGTAATTGACCTGTCAGGTTTTCCCTGCTGGAGTATTAGTCTTTCTATTAAAAGCCCACCCCCCCTGCATGCAGCACCATCCACCCATCCAAACAGCAATCCCTCCACCCATACATCCGTCCGTCTCCAACATGTCATCCTTCCTCCTGCTGCAGACATTACCAATGCCCGTATTAATCATCCAACTTATTTTATCTGGAACCAGGAGGAAACAACGTTCAGCACAGGAAGGAAATAAATCCACCTTTCCATCATAAATGCAGTAAAAATTGAAAAAACTAGAAAAGAAATGCTTAAAGTGTTTTAAAACAATTTAAAAAATTGGTTATTCATGAGCTGCATGTGGTCTGCAGGTGTCAGAACCAAAGCAGCAGAGATGCATCATGGGAGTCCAACACAGCCGCTGAACCGGTCCAGATCCAAACTGGTGGAACCAGCTCTAAGCTGGATCTTTGGGTTTCTGAAGCCATAGAACCAGCTGGAGGCCTTAAACTTTTCCAGTTGGATCAATATTTCTTTCCCTGATTCCAACACAAGTCGATAAGATTAATGAGTTTCCATCTGGTGCTGGCATTGCTGTTAAAGCAAACAACCAGTGCATTAAAGTTATTAAAATCGATATGCAGTCAGGGTATTGATTGGGTCCATCCTCACTGCTGCTGCTGGATTTAACCCATCAGCAGGTGATTCTGAGAAGCTTTGTCACTTTGCTTCCGCCCAGATATCTTTATCAGAAACCCTGGTTCTGAGAAAACATCTCAGACAGCTGCCAACCTTCCAGGGAGTGGAGCTTTTAGAGTTCTTCCCATTAACCGAGAGCTCCAAACGGCTGAGGTCGGGTCGGGTGGAGCCCAGCTCTTCCATGGCCCGTCCTGCTGTGAGCGGGTCGTTCTCCCAGAATCCATGCAGCTTTTCTTCCCGTCATCTTCCTGCAGCTCCATCCATCTCCCACCGCGTTATAAATGAGCCTCCTGCCTCCAGGAGACGCTCTGCTCCTCATTAAGCTCAGAGCAACCAGGAACACGTCCAACTTTTGAGGATTATTTGGACCCAGAAACAGTTTAGGGAGAAATTAGATGAGAAGGTAAAAGTTCTGTGACTCAGATCACTGACTTCACCTTCTAATGAGAACCCACGGGCCCGCCCACCTGTCACCTACCTGTCGAATCGCTGGATTGACACACAGCGCCGCCCGTCACAGCCAGGAGGAAGAGGAGGACGAAGGACGCCCTGTGGAGAGATGAAGAGAACCTCATTAAGTACTGGAATAAATCTGGATGTTTGGTTCAAACTGGAACCAGATCCTGTTTACAGCTTGACTTGTTCTTAATGATTTGTTTTTTATTTTTTATTCTGATGGTATGAAGCTTTATGATTCTGCTCAAAGTTCCTGCAGAACCTTACAGGGTTTGTGAAGCTTTTAGTGGCTTGAAAGATCTTTTCTCAGGGTTTGTTAACCAGCTGTTGAGGTTCTTTTGGGTCTTGGTTCCACCTCATCCTGGAGCTGGTTGAATAAAAAACCAGATGAACCCAAACAGCTCAGTGAGATAAGATGGCTGTTTTTTTTTGTTAGAAACAGATGTGAACTGGTACAGGGTCATAGAATTCAGATCCACTCGGCTTTGCAAGATTTTAATCCAGCAAATATTTAGTTACAGTTCTGTAACTTTATTCCCCCCCATATTCTATATCAGGGTTTATACATGAATGAGTAACTCTTATTTAATGCTTTTTAATGCTCTTAGAAATAATCTTAATGCCATCAACAAGTACCCATGACTTATATATATATATATAAATCCTTCGTTATCTTCACCGTGGACAGGCTGCAGCCATGTCCCGAGTTCCTCGTTTTCCCGCCACTTTGGTTCAAATTAGCATTTTTCCCCCATTCTCTAGCCTTTTCTCCTCCTCACGCTTCTTTTCCAAAGTATTTTAATGCCACGATTATAAAATTTAATGTATTTTAATGCCAATTAAGGCTTTCATTTAAAAAAATAATAATTTAATTACTTTTAATTATTTTTAATGACCCGGGAAACCCTGTATCTTCCATTAGAGAGGCATTATTGTTGCACATCATTTTTGGAAATGAAAATTTTAAAAAGAAAATGCAACTCTCATAGCTGCTCAGTGGGTAGCACTGCCTTGCTACCATGCAGCAAGAAGTTTCCGTGTTCGATTCCCGAATGGAGTTTGCATGTTCTCCCTGAGCATGCGTGGGTTCTCTCCGGGTACTCCGGCTTCCTCCCACAGTCCAAAAACATGACTGTTAGGTTAAGTGGCTTCTCTAAATTCTCCTTAGTTGTGAGTGTGCGTGTGAATGGTTGTTTGTCCCGTTTGTCTCTGTGTTGCCCTGCGATGGACTGGCGACCTGTCCAGGGTGAACCCCGCCTCTCGCCCGTAGACAGCTGGAGATAGACACTAGCACCCCAGCAGGGATGAAGCATGACAGAAAACTGATGGATGGATGGATGGATGGATAGAAAGTGCAACTCAGAATTAAAACATTAAATAAAGCCTAAATTTGTTGCTTCTTTGTTTATTCCTTTTTCTCAAATTTTTTTTATATATATTCATTTTTCAAATGTTATGCATTTTTAATGGTAATTCTTAAAACTCAATCTGAAAGACAGAAGTTTCAAAAATAAAATCTTTAAAAACAAAATGCGAAAACAAAATTTGAAAAATAAAATAACAAAAGATGGAAGAAAAATACCATCTGAGAATAGAGCGAAGTTACTCTCAAAACCTTTGTTTTAAAATAAGTTGTTTTCTTTTTATTTCCAGTAAAAAAAGTGTTGTTTTCTTGCGACAACAATGGAGCCACCGCTTCCCCTCACAGAGAGGCCTCTAACTCCCATCACTGAAATCTGACTCCTATTACTGCAGAATTAAACCCATTTTTTCAGCCATATGTTCTTCCAGAACCCAGTATGGATTCAGCGCTCAGCTTGCTGAATTTTTCACCTTCAGTTAGGACGTTTGAGCAGAAAACAGTGAGGAAAGAGATTGAGTGAGACCGGAGCATCCAGACAGAGGGATAATGTGTCACGGAGGATGATCAGGCAGAGTAAGTGGATCCCTGGAGGGACATACAGAACCAGAGCTGTCCAACAACACCATCCATCATGGCACACTTCATGCCAAAAGGAGCTCAATAAAACCAACAGTGGAACACCTTCTGGTGTGTGTGTGTGTTTATGGGAGACCAGGAAGTTTATTACTCATCCTCAGTGAAACCTCCTTCAGCTTGGACCACAATCATCCCATCATTTCAAGAGTTTTCTGTTTATAAACCAGCAGGTTTAACTTGTAGGGAGTCTGCAGCAGCTGCTGCTTCACCAGGCGTTTCCTGCTGCCATTAATTCAGAGATCTGATGAGGATGAGGAGGCTGCAGCTGTTCTGCTGATCTCTGCAGTCCCCAAACTGACTCTGGAATCTGATTATGAGGGTGGATCGATGAGAAGCACAAACAGATAGAAAAAACCTGCTGTCACTGTTAAAATACAGCTTCCATTTACTCCCAAAGCTGCTTTCTAAAAAAAAAAAAAAAAACCCACTAAAATAAAATTTTATTACACGTTCAAACAAAATTATTCAGCCTGATCGTTTTCAAAGAAATTATCCAAATTTTATGATTAAATCTAAACTTTCATAATATGCTTTCTCTAAAACTTCTATTAAAATGTCTAAAATCGGAAGAACGTGAAACTGAGTACTATATGGATGCCGAAAGGTTAGAAACAGCTGGAAACTTTAAATAGAAAGCGCATTTCTACTTTACATCCTGAATTACCGGACAAAAATCTGCATAAATGTTAAATTCTTGTTTTTTTAAAAGGAGATCCGCTCTGCGGCTTCAGATCTGATGTGACAACCGGTACAGAACTCTGTAATAAATCTATAACAGATCAATAACTCTTATTGGATTCATATCAAATAAGTACAAAAAAAAAAAAAAAAAAAAACGAAAAAAAAAAAACAGTTAATGGTTAAAAACTATCACGGTGTTTAGAGTCACAGTAATCAGTGCCAGGTTCCATTTAAAAAAAACGGTTTATTAAGATAAAACAGCTCAAAAAGAGGAGACTTACATTAGCTGCAGGTAGATGGGTTCGGTCTGGTCAAGATGAACCTTTCGGCGCTAATCAGGACCCGGATAATTGTTTGAACCAGAACCAGGACCGGATCGGACCGTCGGGACTCCTCCTGCCTTCCTCCCAGGAGCAGGAGTCCGGTGTTATGCCCAAACACCGGCGCTCTGCTGATTAACCGCCTATCAGGGCTCCACAGCCGCAGTAAGCATGAAGCGGTGGACCGGGTCCGGTTCTGTCTGGGTGGTCCGGGAACTCCTCCAAAGTGTCCCGGTGATTAACGACCCCGAATAAGAATTAGACTGACTGAAGCCAGACGATCAGTTTTAATTATCCATGGGATCCGAAAAGAAATGACAGCAAATCGGAACCAAGTCGGACTCCCCAGAATCTGGCTTAGAAAAGTGCGTAAAAGGCGCAGAAAGGTGCGTGACAAACGCAGTGATGGTGTTTTTCATAAAGTAGGAAGTAGAAGTTGATTCCGGTCTGCGCTCCTCCTCCTCTGAGCTCATTATGAGAACATCAGATTTCCCAACAATCGGATCGGATCCGAACAGCCAGAACAGGGTCAGAACTGCTCCAGCTCCCATCAGGCTTTTATTCCCGTCGGTCAGTGAAAAATGAGGCAGTAACTCAGAGTTTATTACTGCAGAGGGATCAGGATCCAACAGCTACAAATCAGCTGGACTGTTCTGAAAAACTCAAGATCCAGAGCTCAGTTATTGCTCTTTAAACCTCTGATCCAAACATTATTGTTTTTCCCACTTTCTTTCTGGGGATCTAGATAATCTTGGAACCATGATGTCAGCCCTCACTCCACCTGAGAGGTCCCAATATTTTCTGGCCAAACAAAATTCTTTTCAGCCCCTAAACCAAAAAAAAAAAAAAAAAAAAAAAAAAAAAAAAAAA
>NW_015150617.1:672731-673758 GCF_000732505.1 Cyprinodon variegatus
AAATATATATATATATATATATATATATATATTTTTTAAATTTTCTCCATCTTTATTGTGTTTTTAGTGGCATTTTTACCCAGAGTCTCCTTTTCTTTTCACAGGAGGGATCACATGGTATCATTTAAAATTAGTATTGCACCGATACTGATACAAGTATCGTGCGGGACCCCCCCCCCCAATCTAGCACTGAAATAATGGTATCGGTATCGGCGAGTACAAGGGTGTAACTTTGTAATGAAAGCTGGTGGGGACGCTCTAAGGGTGCGGGCTGATGGACCTACAGTTACTCCACCCAACGCTTTCATTAGGTTTTTGTATTTTCCAAAAATGAGCTCAAACATATATTTATTTAATGCTTTCTTATTGCTGAGAACACAAGATATTTTATTCTTTTAAATTCTCTGTTAAACTTGGAGATATATTTTATTGCTTGTTGCATACCCCAATAAATCTGTTTCACCTTAAAATCTGCAGCTCTCCCTACTTCTCTCTGTGCTGTTTAAGAAGATCTATGAACCTCTTTACTAATATAATGATGCCAGAAACAAAATTTCAAGATATGTAGAAGCTCTGCCGTCTGATTCTATCTGTTCAATAAGAAAACGTGTTCATTTAAAATTGTTACTGGGAGACATGGTTCTTTGAGAAGCCCAGCTTTTATAATGAAGAAGAACAGAACATTTAAACTATATTTTCTCAAGCTTTTTGCATTATAATACAAACTTAAAAATGTTGCCTTTTTTGCAGAAAAAGCTCTAACGAACTGATTTTTCGGAGGCACCTCTAATTTTTTCTCACTTTTACTTTAACATGAAAGTAGCTGCTGGTTAATATTCACTGAGTGCTGCTGTGTGTCTCTCCTCCAACCACGTACATGACCTGTTAGATCTCAGTGCTGCATTTGATCATAATATTCTTTTAGAAATACTTGAATATTTTGTATGAATTAAAGAAAGAGCACTAGACTGGTTTAAATCATACAAAATATTCAAGTATTTCTAAAAGAATATTATGATCAAATGCA
>NW_015150617.1:674048-675946 GCF_000732505.1 Cyprinodon variegatus
CTTCAAGGCTGGACTATTGTAATTCTTTACTATCAGGAAGTCCACAAACTGTAGTTAGAAGCCTTCAGCTGATCCAAAATGCTGCAGCCAGAGTTCTGATGAAAAAGAGAGATCATATCTCTCCTATCCTAGCTTGTCGTCACTGGCTTCCTCTTAAATCCAGAACAGAATGTAAAATACTCCTTCTAACATATAATGTTGTATAAAGTACTGAAATCTCGGAGTCAAGTAAAAGTATGAGTATCTCTCCAAAATATAACTTTGGTAAAAGTCCAAGTGACTGACTGAAATGTTACTTGAGTAAAAGTCTTAAAGTATCTGAAATGGCTTGTACTTAAGTATAAGAATTACTGTAAAATTAGATGTACTCAAGTAATGTAGGGGAAAGTATAAGTAAAAAGTAGTGCAGTTTGAATGACATTTTTTTTTACATTTTGGTAAACTTTGAAGGTTAAATTCACTTTAAAAAATATACACAACCAAGTGTAGGATAAATTTAGACTGGCTTTGTCAAACAGGTGTATCCTATTGGTGTTGATGGAAAAGCCAAGGCAGAACCCGACTTTGTAGTCGGTAGGGTCAAAACACTTGCGTTTCTCTTGTTCGTTTTTTTTTTTTTTTTTTTTTTTACTTTGTAACTAAACCAAGCATTGAAAATGTGTTGGAGTAAAAGTATGCAATTAAGTTCGTAAATGTAGTGATGTAAAACTGAAAGTTCTCAAAAAACTGTATACTCTTGGAAAGTATAAAGTACTCCAAAATATACTTAAGTACAGTAGTGAAGTATTTTTACTATACAACACTGTATATAACAGAGCGCTTCATTCTCAATCTGTAGGTTTACTAGTAGTTCCTAGATTTTCTAAAAGTAGATTGGGAGGCAGATCTTTTATTTTATCAGTTTTAGCCCATGAACCAGACACTGTCTACTTTTAAGGGTAGGCTTAAAACTTTTTCTTTGATAAAGCTTTTAGCGATTGGAAATTGATTGAGTACCACTGTTGGATCTGACGCTTTACTTTACAACAAATCCCTGCAAGACTTTCAAAGTAAGACTACCATTTATACTGTAATAAAGCATCTATTCACCTAATAACAAGGAAAACCAGTGATTTAACATTTGCAAATGGATGCTATATCACTGCTGGACATTACCCTTCCCTTGACACACATCCGTGATAGACTTTCAAAATAAGACTCTACAAAATAAAGCTCAATGTTTAGGAGGTGTGTCAGTCACAGCCCAAGAACAGCTAAAGATATCTGGTACTCGGGGCAGATCTCATCCACTTCTGAGGTCCTGCCACCATGGAGTTTTTTGACCACCTGGTGGTCAATAATGAACAAGTCCAACCCAAAAGATCCAGTCTTCCCTTCCACCAGAAAAGGAGTGTCTGCTGGGTTAAGGCCATTCTCAAAGTATTCATTCCACTGTCTGACAATGTACTCAGTTACTCAGTGTACTCAGAAGCTCCTGCTCCCACTGAATATAGTATTAGCGAAGCATTGCTCCCCCTCCTGGGGCATTGCCAGAATAACTTTGAGGCCCACCAGTAGTCTGACTCCATGGTCTCAAAAAACTCCTCCCAGCTTTTGCCTCTGCAATCACCCTTGTAGTGGCACCCTGGACCCCGCAGTACCTGTTTGCTGCCCGAGGATCCCAATAACACAATCAGACTAAATAGGGCTCATCTTCAGCTTGATGGCATCCCTTATTGCTGGTTTCCACCACTGGGTTTAGGGTTGCCAGCACGACATCCTCAGCAGACCCACAGCTACTGTACAGGTGGCTGTATCGACAATAAAGGCAGGCAACATATTCCTCTCAGACTCTGTGTTGCCTGCTTCCTTCCGAAACGGAGAAAATCTCTACTATAAGTAGGAGTTAAATATATTTG
>NW_015150617.1:678637-681131 GCF_000732505.1 Cyprinodon variegatus
AGCACACAGCCAGGCAGACGAGCTCCAAGGCAGCTCGCATGTCAGAGGACGAAGAGAGCACATCCAGCCAGTCACAGTCAGAAAAACAGGACTACACTGAAAAACAGGCCAACATCTATAAACAAAGGTGTTAATGGCAGCAGCACAGCTGATATTTCTCTGCAGGATTGAGTCACAGCCAAACAGGAACAGACGAGGTGAAGCTACTATGAGAAAAAGCAGAGAGAGCAGAACGTTAGAGATTGAACTAACAGATTCTGCACTATAGAGATAGTTCAGGATAACCTGAGCCACTAGTTAGTTAGTTGTAGTTATAGTTAAGTTTGATGCAGGTCAAAGAGCCATTCCCACTGCCACTAAAACTGATTGTCCAACAGGTTTTTTGGCCAGTGGGAAATGGTTATTAGTAAGGGTTGTCAATAACTGATGTCAATAATGTGTTCCAGCCTCTGCTTATTACAGCAAAAGGTTATGAACTGTAACAGCAGCCTATCAAGGAAGGAGAACAGAAACCAAAGGGAAAAGCTGCTGTATAACAAGTCCTATGTGTTCTAAGCACCACAGCAGCAGGGAGTAACCTCTGAACACTTGAGACTTTATGAAATTCAGCCATGGTGAAAAATGACTGCAGGGTCAAACCCAAACAGGTCCAAAAAACTAAATAAAATTCTCAAAACCTATTAAATAATAAATTTGGTGTTTTGCTTTAAAACCTTTCGAGTGCGCTAGCTGATTTAAACACAGTCTCCCTTATTAGTCAGTGTCAGAAAAATAAAAATGTAATAAAAGTTTGGTTGTTATGTTGCTCAATCAATTTTTCCCCTCTTTTTTAAATCAATAGCTGAACTGTAATGCTTCATTTAAAGAAAGCAAAGCAGAAGGTCTCTCTTTGTAAGAAATACAACATAAAATAGTTAAGTGCTTCCTCAATATCTGACAAGATTAATTTGGTTTTTGATCAATTTGTACACAGACTTCGAAGAGTCTGGGATCTGTTTGGACAAGAAAGACGTATCCTAACAGCTTTTCAGTTAGACAGTAAAATGATGGTTCCAAGGAGAGCGTGGCTGCTGTTAGATGATCACAGTTTTAAACTCTCATTCTTGGTTAAATGTCGCCACCTGCTGGTTTTTATCTGTAATGACTGTAGGCCAAAAACAGACAAACAAACAAACAAATGAAAAAGGGGTTATTTCTTAAAGTACAATATAAAAAAATTAAAGCAGTATTAAACTCTGCCTTTATGTCTATTTTACACATTTTCCCTCAGATCTACTCCCTTAAAATATGTTTACAAGGTCAGCACCATAAAAAACAGTTAAAATGCAGGTAGATTCACTAAAAAGATAAAATAACTTTCATTCGTCAGGTTAACACAGTTTGAACTGAAATTGAAAAAAAGTCTCAGAGCCGTTCAGCTGCAGAAGAGGCCTGTTTTTCTCTCCCTGCTCATCAAACATGGATGAAGCTGCTTGGCTTTTAGGACACCAGAACATTTAACAAAGCGTTCTGCAAAGTGAAAACCAGCTTGCTCTAATAGTCTGTGTGTTGGGCTTTTGTTTAAGGTTTTTCACAAATGTTGATCCTAAAACCCATTTTGCTGACCCACTGTGCTGGAATCATCCAAGCCAACTCTGAACTTCAGCTATATTGACCAAGATTATCACAAAAATACGGAATTTGACTTATAAGCATATAAACCGTACAGCAGTGATAGTGGGTAGATGAGGCGTCATGAAAGGTTGCCAAACTATACTGATACTGCGTCGATACTGTGTCACTGAATACTGCCACCTGCTGGACCTTAAAATCACTACAGCTAGCCTATCTGAAAGACAACTGACGCTGATTTGATAACCTATAACAGAGGTCACGGATTAACAGATCGGGGCTCGGATCCGGAGACAACGGCTGGCTAATCTGAACCCAACCTGATTTAAATATTTATAAATTACCGCATGTTGTCCGACAGCATTTTCTAACTTCACCTGAAGTTAGAAAATGCCTGTTAATATGGTAAAGCCCATCTAGATTGTATATACCAGGCTAAATTAATATACCAGACTACACTGGAAAAACAATCTAGAAATAAGTAAAACTTTTTTAAATTAAATATATTTACCCTTAATTTGAGCAGGTAAATGAGATAGTTTGCCAATGGAATGAGTATTTGCACTCTTAAAATAAGATAATTAGATAACATGCACCTGAAATAAGACAATGCAATTGGGTTTTCTCATTTTAAGTGTAAAATATCTTGTTTTATATCTTTTACCTCCTCAATCCAAGAACAAATTATTTTAAGAAAAAAAAATGACTTTTCTAGAGTTTGATTTTTTCCAGTGTCCACATGATACAAATTATCCAATGAGCTGCTGTCAGTCTGGGTTGCTGCTGCTGCTACTTTTAGACACAGCAGGCAAACCTGTGGCAAGCTGGGTGATGGGAAAAACAGAGCAGAGAAAGTGTGGACTGCTGGAAGAACTGCAGTGAA
>NW_015150617.1:681141-685659 GCF_000732505.1 Cyprinodon variegatus
CATTAAGCCATAAAGAATAATAATTAATAAAGAAACAAATAAAAGGTCAGTTCAGGTGTTTTATAAAAGGTGTGAATCAGGAAATTGTCTATTTACCAAACTTTACGATTGTTGTTCTCTACTTCAAAAACCCTTTAGGTTTTAAAATATATGTTTTTAGATTATTATTTTTTTTAAATATTCCTTTATTTTAAAAGTCAAGGTATAACATGGCTGAATAAACACCTCATTTTATTTCAGTGTTAAATTCTGTTTAAAGTAACAGATTATAATTAGAAATGTCTCCGGACCTTTACTGGTTGATGATTGTCTTTATTCGGACCCTGCTGATCTTAATTGGTTACTCCTGACCTATAATATGGTTTAAGTCATTGTATGTTCTACTGCAGTATTTCATATCTTTGTTTTCAATAGAAAATATATTTGACTGTGAACATTATATCATAATGTGAAAATTTAAGTTAACATGAATTAGGATGTTTGTATAATTGTATTGTATATTGTTTAAAGCATTAACTAGAGAAAGAACAGTAGACTGAGTCAATTTAAAATCTATCTAAATCAGATATATCGAGTGATAACAGAGAAGAACCAGATTACACAGCAAGAAAATAAAAAACAAAAATGAGATCAACATTTAAACATCTACATTTTATTTTATGCCTTGAGGCTGCTCCATATTTCCAGATGGATTTGATGATGAACCACAAACTCCCAGCTCTGTAACCCCAGAGGCCACTCACAGTATTACACAATTTATTTTTTTTAATATTCAATTTTTTTCAAATTTTTTAATGTTTAAAATTGTATTCTTTTGAATAGTTTTTTCAATTTTCTCTTTTTTTGGAATGACTTTTTTTCTGGGTTTCCTCTGCATGATGAGTGAAGACTCATTTGTATGGATCTGCCTGGAGTTACAGTAGCAATATTTTTATTGGTCATTATACACGTCATGAGTAATCCTAACATACACATATATTGGGCTTAAAGTAAAGAGAATGATCTATAATATATGATATGAAAATAATATAAATTATAAAACTCAATCTGAAAAAGAGAAATTTGAAAAAATAAGATTAGAAAATATTAAATCTATTAAAAAAATTAGGTTTTAAAAAAAAATCTTATATATGAAACAAATGAAAAAAAAATTGTTGATTGGGTTAACTTAAAATTTCTATTCACAAAACATGTTTTTGGCTTTATGTGTTATATATTTAACAACCTACGTATTTTAAGTTTTAAAAAGTCTTCATATGATGATAATCACTTTTGCTTTTTCTCAAACAAATATGCTTCCACTTACTAGCTTTTTATCCATTTTCTAGAATTAAGTTTTTTCCCAAGTAGTTAAGGTGACAATTTCCTTTAAAATACATCTTGGCGGCTACATTACTAAAATGCACTCAACCCTTTACAAGCAAAATATGATTATGTGGATAAAAAGTGAGGCTTTTAGCTGCTTCAACCCATTCTGATGTGATTTATCCCACAGCTTTATCACATCAGGCCCACGTGATCAGAACATGGTTACTCAGCATGTGAAGGAGCTTTGCTCCATTTATACCTCAGACATTTATATTGGTACTCCTGACTGCTGAAGTGATACTGAAGCTTCAGGAAGAATAGCAGCTTATGAGTCTCGTGTTGGGTTTAAAGAGGAAATTCAATATGATTCAACTATTTATATAGAACCAATTCACAACAAATGTCCTCTCAAAGCACTTTATAGAGACAATTCATCCAGATCATAGTTTTTCTATCTAAGGAAAACCAGCTGATTGCATCGACTCATTGAATCCCTCACACTAAGGATGCTTGTAGTGACAGTGGAGAGGATGAAAGAGAGCACATCCAGTTAGTCAGAGAAACAAGACTACACTGAAAAACATGCCAAGCTCCAACATCTATAAAAGAAAGTGGGTTGATGGCAGAAGCAAAGCAGACATTTCTCTCCAGAATTGGGTCACAGCCAGACAGGAACAGACCAAATGAAGATACTATGAGAAAATGTAACTAAAAAATACTGCAGAATGGGAGAATATAAAAATAGAATGAGGCTGAAAGATAAAAACTGGTCTCTATGTCCTCCAGCAGTCTAAGCCTATAGGAGCATAACTATAGAGATATCTTTGGGAAACCTAAGCCACTCTAAAAGTGGACTAAACTGGTAGTTGGTTCCATGTAGTTGGACAGCCGAGTCTTGTCCAGAGGAAGTCTCTCTTCTATGTTCAGTCATGCTTCTGTGGTGGTTGTTCGGTTTCTCCAATATAAAAATCAGAGCATTTCTCACCGCCCTGAACTGCATACTAGTGTTGCACCGGTACCGATACCAGTATCGGATGGGGCCCCGATACTGCCCTAAAATGGTGGTATCGGTATCGGCGAGTACCAACAAATAGGGCACCGATATCATTTTGAGAGCCATAAGTTTATTCAACTATTGTCACCCACTCCAGGTAGGCAATAAAAAGTTCTACTGGATTCACTTTGTATTAGATTTTTTCCTGCTTCACAAAGGTAGGCAGCAGCTTGACAAAGCCATGATGGCAATTATTTTACATTATTATGGTATCGGTCGATACCGCACAGCCAGGTATCGGGTATCGGTATCGGGGCCAAAAAATGGCATCGGCGCAACACTACTGCATACACCACTCCACTCATATTTGGTCTGGGGGTTTTGTCCTTAGGATACACTAAGGTCCTATTTGGTTTGAAATGTTCTGGGATTTTATGTTTGGAGAAAGTCCAATGGCAATATTTTTGCGTTTAATTTGATCACAGTTATGTTCTGCTGCATGTCTTTTGGTTTTCCTTGCTGAATTGACAAACGCCCAGTCAGGGTATTCACAGGTTTGAAGAGCATCTTTGATGTTTTTCTGTTCTCTGTGCTTCCCTTCTGTTTTAGTAGGGACATCAGTCCGGTGTTGTAAGGTTCTGGTGAGAGAAAATCTGTGTTCCAGTGGGCGGTGTGAGTCAAAAAGAAAATACTGGTCTGTGTGAGTGGATTTCCTATACACTTCAATGTTGATATTTCCATCTCCTTCCATGCTCACCAAGCAGTCCGGAAAAGGTGGCCTGTTGTCGTTGGCATCCTCTCTGGTAAACTTAATGTTGTTCTCCACCGAGTTGATATGTCTGGTGAAAGCTTCCACTTCTTTTAACTGGATTTTGACGGATGTGTCATCCACGTATCTAAACCAGTAGCTTGGTGGTTTTCTTCTAAAGGTGCCCAAAGCTCTTTTCCATTTCTTCCATGTAAAGATTGGCTACAATTGGTGACACTGGAGATCCCATGGCCCAACCATGCTTCTGTCTGTAAAAAGGATCCTTGAACTTAAAATAGGTTGTGGAAAGACAAAGGTCCAGTAAGATGCAGATCTGGTCTGAAGTGAAATGCTGTTTAGACAAACATTTCTTCTTTAAAGTCAGACTTGTTTTTTTGTTCTTTATGTGGAGCATGTGAAGAGATTCCCCTTCGAGGCATCAGGTTGACTTAATTAAGCTGAACTCAAGCAAAGCCAAATTAGGCCCNTCTGCATTCAGAAGCAGATAGTTAAGAGTCATCCAGGTTTTTATGTCTTCAAGACATGCCCGTAATCTATGTAATGGGTTAGCTTCATCTGGATTTATAGACAGATATAGCTGGGTATCATCAGCATAACAGTGGAAATTAAGGAGCATAACTATAGAGATATCTTTGGGAAACGAAGCCACTCTAAAAGTGGACTTAACTGGTAGTTGGTTCCATGTAGGTGGACAGCCGAGTCTTGTCCAGAGGAAGTCTCTCTTCTGTGTTCAGCCATGCTTCTGTGGATGCTGTTTGGTTTCTCCAGTATAAAGATCAGAGCATTCCTCACTGCATACACCACTCCACTCATATTTGGTCTGGGGGTTTTGTGCTTAGGATGCACTATGTGTTTAAAGGTCCTATTTGGTTTGAAATGTTCTGGGATTTTATGTTTGGAGAAAGTCCTCTTGACCTTTTCAGAGACTCCAGCAACATATGGGATGGTGATATTTTTGCATTTAATTTGATTACAGTTTTGTTCTGCTGCGTGTCTTTTGGTTTTCCTTGCTGATTTGACAAACGCCCAGTCAGGGTATCCACAGGTTTGAAGGGCATCTTTGATGTTTTTCTGTTCTCTGTACTTCCCTTCTGTTTTAGTAGGTACATGCTCAGTCCGTTGTTGTAAGGTTCTGATGAGAGAAAATCTGTGTTCCAGTGGGCGATGTGAGTCAAAAAGAAAATACTGGTCTGTGTGAGTGGATTTCCTATACACTTCAATGTTGATATTTCCATCTCTTTCCATGCTCACCAAGCAGTCCGGAAAAGGTGGCCTTTTGTCGTTGGCATCCTCTCTGGTAAACTTAATGTTGTTCTCCACCGAGTTGATATGTCTGGTGAAAGCTTCCACTTCTTTTAACTGGATTTTGGCGGATGTGTCATCCACATATCTAAACCAGTAGCTTGGTGGTTTTCTTCTAAAGGTGCCCAAAGCTCTTTTCCATTTC